>NC_073400.1:8728865-9028865 GCF_028641065.1 Leucoraja erinaceus
ACCAGCCAGCGGAAAGACAATACATGATCAATGTGTTTTGGACGTGCCGTCGTCTGGTGTGTGGCTGTGGATGTGTGGATGTGCTAGGAATGGTGCGACGTGCTTAATCCGATAATTAATTCCACTTGCAGCCATAAACTTGCCCTGGTTCGGCAACTTAATTCAGAAGTCAATGTGTAAGCAGGCAGCCTAATAAGCAAGACCAAGCGGAAGGCTCGGGTCCGATCACCAAACCAGATGCAAGAGACGTTTTCACCATCCATTGGATCAGTCCAGCAACAGAACGAAAGCAAAAATATAACGAATGCCTGGTCTTAGTTGTCCAAGGCTGGAACGATGCAACTGTGAGCTCGGGTTGAGGACAAGGTGAGGCTAGCTTGTGTTATCCTCCACCTTGAACATTAATTTGGCTCAGACATGAAGATTTATTTATGAGGTGTTTAAAGAACCATTGTCCTTGGCAATAGGTCCAATCTTAAAAATAAATGGCATCCTACCTGTGTTAATGATTATTATGTATATACGGACATCGACCAAAACTCCTAACTTCTTATTAACTTCAATTCATTTAAAACTTGAGGATTGTTACTGCTTGGGTGTTTATCTTTGCAGTCAATGTATAATTGGCTTTGTGAAACCAAATATTTATGAAAGTGTCAAGTCTAAGTCTAATGAATAGAAAATTAGCTCTATGATTGGACTTTTACAATATTTTTGAAATACTGGATAACCAACCTAGATCAACAACTTCCTTATATATCCAAATAAATTCACAAAGTGTTGAGTAACTCAATGGGTCAAGCACCATCTCTGGAGAACATGGATAGGCATAATTTTGCTTCGGACCCATGCTGTTTGACCCACTGAGTTATTAATGGAACAAAGGAGTTAAGATCACTCTAGGATTAAATGGAAGAGCAGAAACATTCTCGGGCATCAATGTTTCTAAGGCCAAATAACCACAACCCTTGAACGTGAAATGTTCATTGTTACTTCACAATGTCACTGTCGAGAACTAAGACCTGGCACAATATTCCTGGTTTATCATGGAGCAGTGAATTCCACTCAACATTGTGTTGATTATGACACAGGAAGAGGCCATTCATCCCATTAGATCTATGCTGAGTTCTTGCATTGAAATCCCATCAGCACCATTTCCTTTGCTAATTTTCCAGTAACCTATTCTTTCACATGTCCACAGCAGACAGCAGAAATACCATCCAAATTGTATCTGTGAAATCTTCCAAATAGAAGGATAAGTAAAGCAATGGCAGTGTTCTCTTCCAGGTTAATGGCCCCTACATTGAGGCCCTAATTACACCCAGTTGGATCAGATGGGAAGGCCAGCGTTTGTTCACAATCAACCTCTCTACTTGTGCTCAGTCAAGGCAAAGGGTTATCTGGAAGTTAAACCAAAGCTATTCTCAAAGCCTCCTTAAACAAGGGCAATATCCCAAACCATTCATGGTATTCCCTTGCTCATAACTGTTCAAAATAGATAAGGAACGCTTCATTTTGAATAGGCAGAAATCCAGCAGGAACACTTTCTGACCCACTGTGTCTGTGGATCCTACAATGGCCTCATCAGCATCTGTAAACCTGCAGAACTGGAATGTAAGCAAGTTGTTCTTGATCCAAAGGGATTACTTCGGAAGGATGCACGGATCCTAATGCCAATAAATGTCAATGTTTTCAAGAGAGAGTTGGATTTAGTTCTTCGGGCTAAAGGAATTGAGGGATATGGGGAAAAAGAATGAACGGGGTACTGATTTTAGATGATCAAACATGATCATATTGAATGGTGGTGCTGGCTCGAAGGGCCGAGTGGCCTACATATTTTTCTATGTTTCTATATGGATCTGCTCAAGTTAACTGTTCAGTCATAGAGGAACAAGCTTAATTTGGGATAACTAAATGTCTTTCTTGTAAAAGCATGTCAACCAACAAGATAAAACTGGGCTAATGCAATTTTATTATATACATTTATATCTTGTTCCCGCGCAACAGGCAGTGCCATGCCACATACTATCTTGCTCGTAGTCTCTGCTGGTGCCGTTCTGCAAAATGGTTGGTGAGAGGAGAGAGCAATTCTGAGAGAGATTTGATTCATTCATAAAATTCCTGGTGGGAAGCATTCCATCCTTTCTCCCAATTGTTTTTTAGAGTATGATGGAACTGAATCTAAGCATACAGTTCCAATGCCCATTTTAATCATTCACCTCTTGAAGGAGCGGGAGCACCAATCTACTTGAAAAATCAGTTTTGGAATTTATACCCACTAATGCTTTGGTAATATTGAGATGAACTAAATGGAGGTCCCTTACATTTCCACAGCGAGAAGGAAAACAAAGTAACTCACACTTTTATTTTCAGAAAACGAAGTAATCTGAAGAAGAATCCCGACCCAAAATGTCACATATGCATGTTCTCCAGAGATGCTGCCTGACCCGCTGAGTTAACCCAGCATTTTGTGTCTTTCTTTGGTATAAACCAGCATGTGTAACAGATCCAGCTCACACCACCCTGTACTGGTGTATCTCACATCTGTAATCCCAATCAAAGATGGCAAAACCAACAATGGTGTCTATGTATTTCAGTAGTAGATAGAACATGGCACATGTTAGGCAACTTGGGAATCAAAACAAAATCAACTGTACAATCCTATAATGACAGTAATTTATAATTTACATGATTTATAATATATTCTGTAATAGATATAACCTGTAACTAATATCCAACATCATTTCAATCCTACAATGTTTACAAAGTAATTCTCCAGGGATAACAATTTCTAATCAGTTAACAAAGCTGACAACAAATCTATCAAATAAAAACCGAACATTCTGAAAATGCATAATATCATCAGCATTTGCAAAGAGGAAAGTCTGATTGCATTCCAGTTGGAGCATCAGTGTACGAGCAACGCCTTAATTGGGACCCATTTGAATCCAGAATCTGATCAAGCTTTACTGCAGAAAATCATGCATGATTAGCACCCGGTTGAAACCTGAATTTTGCATTTCCCTTTCAGAGCCAGTCTGTTTACAAAAGCTTCGGATATATTTTTTGAGATTTCTAGCACTCATCATTTTTACCCTCTGCAGTTAAAAAAAAAAATACAGCCTGCTGTAACCGCATAACTAATTATCCAGAACATTGTCACCTACAGAGAGAGGTATGAAGTAGAATGAATTAAACATGAGGCGACAAGCACAGCCAGCATTAATAGTGTAAAACAAAATCAATAGATTATCTTAGGACTCTGATTACGCTGCAGTTCTTTGAGAATCTTTCCCACTCTTAATGTGCAATCTAGTTGTCAACTTACATAAGCTTATTAAAAACATGGTGGAGCATTATTTAAAATATTTACAGCTTGTCTTTTAATTATCTGCTTCGATAAGCAACAGCTCTAGAGTGCGAAACGGGATGGGAAGTGGGCCAAAGTCACGCTTGGCAGAAGACAACATGTTCTGAGGCAACATTGCTTTCTAATGGTTCCTCTTGATTTATCAGCATTCAGGTGCCAATGGCTGCGCTGTGATAAGAGAAGGTCCCAGTTCCAACTGATTAAATATGAATTATCTGGTTATACCTGTTTTGGTAATAGACTGAAGCAGTGAAGAACAATTTTTCAGAATCTGCAAACTGGAAATGATACTATGTGACAACGTAGAATTTAAAATTAATATTCTGAGATCTTTCAACACCAGCATTGACCTTTTATGGTTAAATGTTAAGATAAATGTCTCTTAAAATACAAGGAACTAATCTTGTATGCCAGTAAAATAAATTTTACCACAGCCATAAAAAATAATTGAGTAAAACCAACAGCAGCTTAGAAAGGATAAATTAGCCTTGGAGGAAATGCAGATTCACCAGAATGTAGGAGGCCACTTACGGTTAAGTAACGAAGAAAGATTACGCAAGCTTGTATTCCTCAATAAATAAAGATTGAGAGAGATTTGATGAAATAAAGCCTTTAGGATTTTGAGTGGATAGTGTCGATAGAGAGAATTTTTTTTTAATTGATAGAGAGAATAGGAAAGGGGACAATAAAGGTCTGAGGCCACCCATTCAGTGAGGCTGGGAAAGTGTCTTGCACACAAACATCACAATTATCCCTCAAAATGTAGTCAACACCAGCATAGTTAGTAATTTGAAAAATGAAATGGTAATTTCTGCTAACTCTTTGAGAAGCAGCTGAGGTACATAAGTGGAGTTAGGCTATGGATCAGTTGTTATCTTATTGAATATTGGAGTAGGGTAGAGGGATTCTTTGAACTAATCCCACTTACTTGGCGAATATCAGCTTTGACACGCTGAGCTTGTGTGTTAACAGACATGAGGAAAATTGAAGGTTTTTTGTGATCAGGTGCAATTTCCATGATGAATTTTAAAATTTGACAAATTTGATGTACAGACTCTCCCCGAATTACGCAATAGCCTTACTTAAACTTGCACTTGCATAAATAATTCTGTACCAAGGCAGTTTGTAATTTCAAGTTTACTTCAGAAACAAGCCGGCAATGGTGGCAGTGCTTACCCAGAATGCCACACGCTGCAGAAAGTGCCCCAGCTGGGCATCGCTGAGACAGTTAATACTCTCAGCGAATTATATTTGGCAGAGGATGGGAATGGTGATTCCGACACATAAAATCTGACTTGGATAAGGGGTTACGGAATGCAACCCTTACATAAGCCAGGAAGTGCATGTATTGTGTTATCTGATTGGGTACAAAATTAATCTGAATAGGTTGGATTGTATGCAAACAAAACCTTTCCACAGTGGAAATATTATACGAGTTATGAGCTGCAGTTACAATATTGTACACAAATTGTCATGCGTACAATGTGACACCAATATCAATAATGTTATATTGAACGCATTAACTAATTAACTAATGCCTAGTGGCCCCAGGCCTAGTGAGGACACTGTCCCATTAATCTGCCAGTATACCCCAATTTGTTTTACATTGGATCTGGTGTGTGACACAAATTGGCACTCAGATTACCGTGCAGTATTCTGTATTGAATGCATTCCCAATGTTGGCATTTGAAGGGATAATCTTGCCTACTCATAGGGAAATCACCACCAAATTAACAATTGGGGGATGGCAGTCTATCGCTCATTGGCATGTTGCAGATTGGCTGTGAAACTGAGGAGGTGAGGCTGCTTCCAAAATGTGGAGATTTATGGAAGAATTTCAGAAAGACCTTTTTATTGAGGCTTTGAAGAAATAGTTACAGCTTGGGAAGGAGAAATTAATTTGTATGATTCTGCAACGCTGCAATCTCGCTGTGAAGTTACACGGTTAATGATGTAGAAATTACTGGTTTATTAAAATGTGCTCCATATATCAGGCCCTCACTGCATAAAGCACTTTTGTCCCAACTATAGGACTGACGTGATATTTGTCAAGAGGGTACATATAACTTTCAGCACTTGAGCAATAACATTTTTATGCCTTGTTCAATTCTGTCCCAAAACAAAATATGTCTAAATCTGAACGTTTTAGTTTTAACTTGAAAGTATTTTCTTGAATTACAGCTATCTGCTATTTTCTTCTGGCCGGTGTGAAAAATTCATTTTAAAATGGTGATACTTTTGGAGTTGATGCCCTCTGCTGGTGTAAGTTAAAAAATAAAACTTCAATCATCTCAGCTGAACATTCATCAAAATTCATACTTTAACTTCTAATTTAAAATGCCTGAATATCGGCCTGAAGAAGGGTCTTGACCCGAAACATCACCTATCCCTTCTCTCCAGAGATGCTGTCTGACCCCTTGAGTTACTCCAGCTTTTTGTGTCTATCTTCTGTTTCGATTAGTATCTGCAGTTTCTTCCTACACAGGTAGATATTCGTTCAGGACTGCTCTCTAGTTGAGGAACAGAGTGATGCCTCAGGTCTGAGACCCTTCCTCAGAGAAAAAAAGCAAAAACACGTATTTTTAGTTTTGCTTAAAATCTGTAAGATGTTTCTCCATACATTTCACTGGTGTTTTGTAAAGCTGCTCACTCAGAATTCATTCAGTTGTAGCAATCACTGCATGCCCAAAAATAATTACTGTGAATGTAAATAAAAAATGGAAAGACATGCATTTACAAGGCATTTCTCATTTCCTTAGGATGCATCTAAGCTCCTTACAGCCAAAGACATAATCTTTATTTGAAGAGTAGCCACACTTGCAATGTTAGGAAGTATGGCAGCGAATTCATGCCTAGTATCACTGTACAATGATTCTTCTGCTCTTTTTTAAAATACACTTCAATAAAATATCCCCCCGATAAGTCATGGAGACTCCCAAATTAGCATCGCGCCTGAAAATGGCACATTCAGCAGTATAGCATTTCTTCAATACTGCAAAGAAATGCTGACCTGGATTTTGAGCTCAGATCTCTGTGTTTATACATTGATATCTATGTCATTTGAATTGAGCAAGTTACATCGATAGTTGTTGCAACATTTGGAGAAGTTCAGTTTACCACTAGATGGCATTAAATGAACGTTCTTGAACAAATGTTCCACTTCAGATGAAGGGAATGTAATTTTAAACAAGGCATTGAGACTTCACTATTGCATTGCCCCGTACAACACATTGTTGGGACACAGGTTCACTGGTTCTTCACTTTAGGTGCTTGCACTTTAACTTCCCATATTATTCCACAGGAGCAGAGAAACAATTGGTCAGTCTAACGGTGGGTTTCTGCCCACTGCACCTATCTCAGAATTTGCATCAGATTGAAAATAAGAAGAGGAAGCTTCAGAGAGAGTCCAGGTCAAGACCAATGTTTCTGAATTACTAATTATTTCCGTACAACAACAATAAGTCTACTTTATGCAAAGTATTTAGTTTAGGGGAAAATAATCTGGGGAGAACTTCTTTTGTTGGAATCGGAAATAGTAACAGTCAAAGTAACACAGTGGTGCAGAACCAGAGACTCGGGTTTGATCCTGATCGCAGGAGCAGTCTGCGTGAAATTGCCCTGTTCGTGCTGTGACTGCGAGGGTTTCCTCCAGGTTTTTGCCCACATCCCAAAGACATGCGGGTTTGTCGGTAAATTGTCCTTGTAAATTGGCCCTAGTGTGTAGGGAGTGGATGCAAAAGTGGGATAAGGTAGCAGTAGTGTGAAAGGGTCATCGACAGACAGCGTGGACCTGGTGGTTGAAAGGCTCGTTTCCATTGCTATATCTAAACTACAACAAAACAATGAGATAATCATTTCCTCATCTAATAAAAACTACCAGTTACAAGATGTGCTTTATTTAAGAAGCTCAATAAAGGTCTGGGATTCCAAAGAAATGCCATATATAAGTTGCAACAAGTTTGGGATTTCTGAATCTATGAATGCACAATCCTGAACTTGGTGTTTGCCTACGCTAATCGAACTGTACTCAGATCTTACAGTAACTCGAATGCAGTGCAGAGATGGAGAATAACGATGCATTATCTCCCAACATTTACTCTGGGGAATCCATCCGGATAACAGGTTAGATCTGGCACAGAAATAATTTTGTTATTAATTTAATGGATAGGAATGGCTGTGAGCGATCAAGATAACTTTTAATTAATTAACATTTACTCAAAATTTTAATCTATACTTGTTAATTGCTTTTTCAGTGCCTTTAAAGGTTTTCTTATTTGGTTTTCTAGTTTAATTTGTGGGATGGCAATTGGATATCCGTTAAGGCATAAGTGATATTCTCACAATCAATCAATTGTAATATCAATTATTGATATTACTTCCAGCAAATATCACGTCAAGTCCAAAGTGTAAAGCACCCTGAAATAGTATGCATCTTATCAGCAAGAAGAGCAACATTTACACAGCAAAAAAATATCACATTGCACCATCACCAATTTCTAACTGATAGCTTTGATTGATATCTCTGTGTGTGCATTGAATTGGCCTGGATTATACAACACAGAGTAGGGACTTTAAGTCATTCAACATTGACGATTTAAGAATCATTCTGGACATGGTGTTTACAGCATAAAACGTGTGGGGTAAAGACAAGAGGGTTAAAAAAAGAAAACCAGCGTTTATTTTTAATGATTGTCAACATCTATAATTGCACTGGAATATCAGGATTCAATAGGACTTTACTTCCTTCCAAGTCACAAACAACTCCCTGATTTTTGGGGGGTGAGAGGTCCGCTGTTAATGCGATAGCTGGGGTGGGAGATTGCAACCTTCATGTGGTCCGCCCTGCTTCTACTAATGCAATCAACCCGACGTGCACCATCAAATAAGATCAAATAGAACAAGTTGTCCGACAACTTTAGACTGTGCACGCCATATGCAAGAAGTAGAAGGCAGCAGCTAAATAATGATGGTAATACATAATGAACAATTTGCACCAGATAGTTTTGGTAACAGCAATGGATTGTGCTTTGGATGTACAATGTTTACTGCTCTGAAGATTTTCTGTACTTCTGGAAGTGTTCTGGCTTGAAGGAGAAGATTAAGGTGTTGCTCAAGACACTGCTTTCTCACCTCATGCAATTTACAGACAGTTTTACTGTGGATTCTGCTTCCTGACTCAGCGAGAGTCCATCCCAGTGTCTCCCTCCGTGACGAGCAGCTTTGCCAGAATTTCTGAGTAGTATGGTCCAAATACCATCCTGTTGTGGTGCATGATGTGGCTGAATGTGGCGCCAATCTCCTTCAGTTCTGTCTGAATGGGACCAAGACCTCCTGGAAGTGCACGATGCCTATTTTGTGGGCTGGAGAGACTGAGGAATTCCTTCACATAGACGTTGATCCGCTCACCTACAGAGAAACAATGAAATCAGCTACAGGTAAATACCTCATGGTCCATTAAGTTGGGCATGCTGCCAAAAATAATTGCTCAGTATTAGTTTTTTCTATTAATTCTGCTGCCAAAAATAATTTAGGTATTTGTATTTCTTACTTAATGGGTTCAGTATTTGACTGTGATTGTAAAATATATCAACTTACTAATTGTGGTGGTGGACTTAAAGATCAGGATCTGTTGTATTTGGAGAAACAAACTTTAATTGATTTTTTTCCAGAGGGGATATATTGGAAGTGGTTAAATGATCTCAATATTTGCTTTGTATTTGAATAATCTGAGCAGATGTTTACAATGTGGTTGCACAATGAGATATCTTGTGCTTTGTTTGGTCTGCTTTACAATTGACAATATTATGTGGAAACAACACCCATTTGTTGCTTGCTTTCATGATAACAGGTTAAAACATTGGTGGATACTCCTTCTCAATTTTACCTTCTTGACTAATTGCTTAAAAGTTGTTCATATTTCTACTGCATCCTTGATTCTCACTTCAACATATAATTATATCCCTCCTGGCCACCCGTCCTTCATTTACAAGCTGTAGTTAATTATTTGGTTGCACGGCTGTGGTTGTTGGTATTCTTCAGTGGTCTGCCCTCTACTTCAGTGCAACAACAGTAATGGCAACTAAATGGGGTTGGCTGTGGGAAGGGATGTGCAATAGGCAAACAACCGAATGGTGAAACTCCTAGCTGATCCCTTTTCAATAGCCTGTAAGAATAGTATGAGAGTAAGTGCTAAAGAACATGGTCAAGTAGTCCTTTAAAGTTTGGGCTGATCTACCAGCAAACAGCTCCACAGTTTAAATCTATCAAGGGAATTCACTCAACTAGGTGTCTCAATCATAAAATGATGTACAATCATGATACTAATTGTAGATAGGAATAATCAAAGTGATAAGAAGGAACTGCAGATGCTGGTTTGCACTGAATATAGACACAAAATGCTGGAGTAACTCAGTGGGTCAGGCAGCATCTCTGGAGAAAAGGAATAGGTGCGATTTCAGGTCAAGACCCTCCTTCATACAGGGTCTGAAGAAGGGTCTTGACCCAAGACATCACCTATTCCTTTTTGCCAGAGATGTTGCCTGACCCACTGAGTTACTCCAGCTTTTTGTGTCTATAATCAAAGTGATTTTGTTTTAATTTACATTTCATTTAAGGAAAGGAAAACATCATTGTTCCACTTTCCCGAGTTACTCACGAACTTTCCCGAGTTTTCCCCTTGATTCGAACTTGGAGAATGTCGGGGAATGTCGGTAGCGAGCTTGTAGGAGGCCGTAGATGTTTCATAGCGGCTCGTAATGCCAGCCGTAGGAACTCGGGGCATCAGGTAAGTCGGGACATTTTTTCAACATGTTGAAAAATGTCCACGAGTAAAAACAATAGCCCCGAGTACCTACGAATGGCTATTACCTGTAATTCTCCGAGTTCGAATCAAGGGGAAAACTCGGGAGAGTTTGTGAGTAACTCAGGAAAGTGGGACAGGGCCTTAACAAAGACAATATAGCACAATTTCACTCATTTACTTTGGATGTTGTACACAAGACTCACCTAGCAGAATACGAACAACATTGTGGCTGTGCCGAATGCTTCTGATTTGTCCTTTTAGAATTGCTTCTTGCTCATTTCTTAGAGGAGTGTAACCCTGCTCAGTAAGTGTTCTGTTGATCTCTCTGTGGATCTGATCACTGAGTGCATGTAGAGCTTCTCCTAATCTTAATGCCCTGGAGATTGAGAGAGGGGAGCAACACAAGGATCTTTTAGTACAAAGTATTGTGCAGCTGCTTATGGCGATGTACCTTTTGCTTAGAGGTGTTATTTTTTGTGATATAAAGTCAAAACTTCCACTGTTACTGACTTTGCATGTCAAAGCCTCAAATCTATGTATGTGATACTTTGATAGGGAGGAAAAAAAAGTCTAACTCAAAGCACCCACACCTTCCATTCCCTTCCAATTGTCAATGGAACAAGGAGGGGGTTCTGTGGTTGGAGATGAAAGAGTGCCAGGACTGTGGTTGGAAACGGAGGAAGGAGTTATGTGGATGGAGATGGAAGATGGAGTACCTGGGCTGGTGATGGAGTAGGGAGTTCCAGGGATGATGGAAGAGGGAGGGTCAGGGCATGGAGTTGTAAGAGGGGGTGTCAGTGGTGGAGATGGGAGTGCTGGGGATGGAGATGGAAGGGAAAGTGCCATGGGTTGAAGATGGAGGGGGGATTGCTGAAGCCAGGGTTGGAGATGGAGTGAAGAGGAAACATTGTAGTAGTGGATGGAATGAATCAGACACTAGGACACGAGAAGGTGCGATTATTCAACCCATAATTTGGAAGATTCCTTTACACAAAGAGTGACTAAGATCTGGAATATGTAACATTAAGACGACTTTTGAATAGGCCTCAAGCCAGAATAGGCCTCAAGGATCCAGAGTTGTTATTCTGAAATAACAGAATGAAATCAGGCAAAAGAGTCTTCCATGTCCAACCCTGTCTCATGGTCGTAACTCAGGACATCAAAACAAATATACTGGAGATACTCATCCCACTGCCAGCGTCACTGCTGTAATCTGCACACTCATGGCTAGAAGTTGGTTGAAACAATGCAGATTTCACCTGGACGTGCCGTCAACATTGAGTTGTAACTATGCCAGGTGCTGAAATGCTTCAAGGTATTCTGTGTTTATCGCTTCCTGGAGACGAATGGTCAGATTAACTTACTTGCAACTCGGCTCATCCAACAGCACACATGTCACCTGCTTTAGTTTATCTACAAACCCTGGCAGACCACCAATGGCAGCTCCCACTGCGTTAGTGGTCACCAAAAGAACAGCAGCCACCAGAGTCAGCTGCTCGAGTCTCTGCTGCAGCCCCTGCAGACGGGATTTGTCCATCAGCACAGTCTGTACAAGAAAAGAGGACAACAGTGTTGGTTGACAGTAGCTGACTAAAGAAACTCAACGGTATCTAGTCAATCACCGCAGAACAGTGGGGCAGATGAGTGGTGGAACTATTACGGATCATTGAAAATGTTTGGTCAATTCAGACTCGAAATGATACTTTTGGCCATGATGATTAACTTCACCCAATCATCATCAAAACCTGTCCTTGTCAGGCTCTGGGTGATGGAATATAGTAGGGGAAACTCACCTAGGTCCTGCATGCTGAAAAGCTCACTGATTTGAGTATTGAGACTGAATTCCATTGTAATCTCTGCTGAGATTATTGGAGACATGATGAAGTCACCAGAGGTCAAAGCTTCAAAATTAAAGGCTGCCCTTTTAGAAAGGAGGTGAGGAGTAACTTCTTTAGTCAGAGGGTAGTTAATCTGTGAAACCCATTGCGCCTGAGAGCTGTGGAGGCCAAGTCAGTGGACATTTTTAAGGCAGATAGACAAATTCTTGATTAGAACGGGTGTCAAGGGTTATGGGGAAAGCAGGAAAATGAGATTAGGAGGCAGAGATCAGCTATGATTAAATTGCAGAGTGCTCGATGGGGTGAATGGCCTAATTCTACTCCTATGACATGAACTTGTGAATCTTACCTCTGGGTAAGTGTTGGTGTCGTGGTTCCATTTCAGCAGGTTCATGTAGCCTTGATTAAGCACTGCAGCTGGGCTCAGCACTGTTGCTTGGTTGCCATGATTCTGGGACATTGAATTGGATGTTTCCTCAGTTGCTGCTTTCAGCCATGCAGTTGTGTGCTCCAAAGCATCTGAGAATCAGAAGTGAGAAGGTATCAATGTTAGACTGGTGTAGACGCTGCTATTAGATGTGATTATTTGGTAACAGCAGGGGCTAACTAAGCCATGTGGACCAAGACGTTGCTGGATTGTGTCCTGCCGTGTGGTGGTTTTGTACACACTGTTGCCGCCCCCTCCGGTATTCAGCTATCCTACCCCTCAGCACTGGTATCTCCTCCATAAACTCCTACATCTCCCTCTTGTGAAAATGCCGCTTAAAACTACCATTTTGACCGATCTTCACATCCAAGACCTTGTCATTTGTTCACATGGGCTGAAATTGACCTAATGGACTAATGTTATATGATTATACCCCTTGCTCTCTCCATTACATCCTGAGAAAATCAGGATAGGAAGATCGATTATTAAATTTACACTAAACAATTGTATTTAACTCAACTTTGGAGGAGGAAGGGATCGCTGTCGTCCCAACACGTGCAGCAAAATTATAAATGCTTTCAGATATAACATGCTACCAATTTAGCTACCATAGTAAATCTTTCTCCTGTTCATCACCACACTCTCCCTTCATTGGTTCTCAGCACATTCACATGCAGTAAATCATTAATTAGAACATAGAACAGTTCAGCACAAGAACAGGCCCTTCGGTCCACAATGTCTGTGCTGAACATGATGCCAAGATCAACTCTTATCACTCTGCACATAATTCATATCCTTCCATTCCCTGCCTATCTGTGTTTTTATCCAAAAGTCTCTTAAATGCCACTATGATATCTGCCTCCACCACTACCCCCAGCATTCATTCCATGCAACTTTTCCTACAGCTTAACTTTTCTGACTAAATAACACCACGTCACAGAGTTACTTACTGGGCTGTTTGTTGAGGAACTCCTGGAACTTGCTGCGCTCATACTGAATGGACTGTTGTTGCAAGTATGGCTTCAGAGTCTTAATGGTAAAGTTGACCATGTCGATCTTCATCAAGTCCAGCACACGGAAGATCTCCCTGAGAGATTGTAAAACTGGGTGGATTAATGGTGTCATTTCGAGAGGGACAAGCCTTTTCACTCTGCTATGGTTAACATGGTCCCCAATGCCTCAGGAACAAGGTGATTAGAGAACAAAGAGACCTGGGACACCCTTCAGTAGTTTATCATCTGAGTCCGTTAAGAGGATGAGGCACAGAATATATAAGAGAAGGCAAGGCAGGCGCAGGTTGTTTCTAATGAAGCTTCATGTTTAAACATTCATGCACTTCAGTGATATTCATGGAAATAACAACTCTACATTCGGTGGAGGCCAATTGAACATAGTTGAATAATTTTCAATTCTAACCACTGGCCGTTCTTTGCCAAACAGTAGCTATTTGTACAAATTCAATTTTTTTCAATTTGGATTCATTTTATTGCCTCTTCCCTTGCTCCATTATCAACTACCTGTACTTCTAGCTTAGACTATTTTCTCTTTAAGGGGCTGTCCCACTTGGGCGACCTAATTGGCGAGTTTAGAAGAGTTTGAATAAATGACATGTTCAAGACCTCCTTCGACTATGTTGAAGACCAGCTCGACTTGCTACTAACTTCAGGGGAAAATTGGACACCGAATAGTGGAGAGTGAAGACGACCTCCTTCGACCTTCCTTCGACTATGATGAAGACTATCTACGACTACCTTCGACTACCCTCGATTACCTCCGACTCGCATGCCGACCTACTAAATCCTATTATGACTAAACCTACGAGTAAAAAAAGTATCGACTTTTTTCCATGGCAACCTTTTTTTTTACTCGTGGGCATTTTTTAACATGTTGAAAAAAACGCCACAACCTAGCTGAGACCTCGAATACGCGGAGACCACTCTCGAGCATGAAGGAGAGTTACGAAGACCTCATATGACCTCGTGTCGACTATGTTGCGAGTATGAGTCGAGGGTAAACTCGCCAGAACTCGCGGATTAGGTCGCCCAAGTGGGACAGGCCCTTTAATCATATGAATTTTTCTGCCTTCCCATTTTGATCTTTCCTACCATTAAGGTCATTAATTTGAACTGTTGGAACTCATTCTCTACAGACACAGCCTGAGCTGCTGAGTATTTGCAGCATGTTCTGTTTTAATACAAAATAAATCAAATTATCTGCACGGGGAAACACAAGATCTTTTTCATTTCACTGCACATCTCGTATGTGTATGTGACGAATAAACTTGACTTGACTTGAGACCTTTACAAGTCACGAGGATCTTGGATGAAAAACATGATGTGGTGCCGGAATTAGTGTTAGAAACAGGACCAATCAACACTTTCAGAAGTGATAGGTGCAGTATTACATAGTTAATGGCACAAAATTAATGGCATTGATAACACATGGGAAAGCATTGAGAAAAACAAATGAGCAAGAGATTTTGTAGTCATTATAATGCCGATTTTTGGCTTCTTTTAAGTAAGCAAATTAAATTGTGAATTTCATTACAAAATGAGGTCAGCATAGACCACAGGAGAATGTACTCCCTTTGTAATTTATAATTTTAAAAGCTGTCTATTATTTGTGAGTCCCTGTAAATCCTGAAATAACATAATGTTGTATTTATATATTTATCCTTCACAAAATAAAAAGTCATAAGATGCTTCACAAAATTTAAACCAAGTTTGAGACAAAAGGGAATATGCGATAAGTGAATCTTAACGGTTCTGAAGAGGCATGAATATTTACAGGGTTAATTCTAGTGTACTCTGCTTGTCCCTCGTCACATACCTGAAGAGTGATACGGTCTCTGTGATGCATTTCAGTTTCCTTATTTCTCCATCCCTGACTGGTGCACAGAGACTCCCCATCATGCCTATGATGAAGCCGGCCAGTCGGTGGATATCCAAGGCGTTGTGCTTGGCCTGTTGTTGAATCAGGTCTAGGTCCAGCACCTCACCGATCTGTGATCGTAAACGGGTGTGGGCGGGAAGCAGGAGTGCCAACAGCGACTGAAGAGAGAGAATACAACCAACAGTGAATAAGATCCACTACAGACCAATGGCTCCACTTATATCTGATCCGTTTACTCTTATTTGATTGCAATCTTTATTAGCTAATTATATTTCACTCTCAAACTGCTAGGCTCTTCAGTTTTATCTTGATTAACATTGAAATACAAAGCAATTTTCTGTCCGTTAAAGAAAGCTGGGATATTTATGGCCCTCTCTTTCCTGTGTGTTCTCACGACATGGATGGAGGTCATTTGTCCCATTGATCACATTCCCCAGTCACATCCCCACAACATGTTCTCTCCCACATAACCATTAACCACAGGTGGTAATTTACAATGGTCAATAGGCCAACAACCCTCAAGTCTTTGTGATGTGGGAGGAAACCGGAGTACCCAGGAGAAACACATGTGGTCATCTGGAGAACGTACTAACTCCAATAGCAGAGATCAGAATCAAATCTAGGTCACTGGAATTGTGAGGAGCAGCCTCTTCCTCTCCTTCACCTTTCCTCGTTAAGATCTGAGAACGTTGCACTTGTTGAGGCACTTTGGTTATCTTCTTTCCTGTACCAGAATCTGGGCAAGTTTTTTTTCCAAGGATAAATTTAGGTGGGTTTTAGGTGCACAGATTTAGATTTTGAGAGAGAAGCGCTCTTTGGCAATCCTGTTTTCTTTGGCAGTCCCTCAGATCTGGAAACAATTGGCTTCAGTTTTGGATTTGTAGGTTCTGAGGCGGTTAATGAGGCCAATGTGGAAACTACATACTCTGCCTCAGATGGGGCAGGTGGTGTCTGAGAGACTAGGCAGATGGATGAGACCAAGCGTAGACTTGGCGATCGTTTCGCCGAACACCTCCGCTCGGTCCGCATTAACCAACCTGACCTCCCGGTGGCTCAGCACTTCAACTCCCCCTCCCATTCCGTATCCGACCTCTCTGTCCTGGGCCTCCTCCATGGCCAGAGTGAGCAACACCGGAAATTGGCGGAACAGCACCTCATATTCCGCTTGGGGAGTCTGCATCCGGGTAGCATGAACATTGAATTCTCACAATTCTGTTAGCCCTTGCTGTCTCCTCCCCTTCCCACATATCTCTCCCTCAGCCCTCAGGCTCCTCCTCCTCCTTTTTCCTTTCTTCTCCCCGCCCCCATCCCCCATCACTCTGAAGAAGGGCTTTGGCCCAAAACGTTGCCTATTTCCTTTGCCCCTTAGATGCTGCTGCACCCGCTGAGTTTCTCCAGCATTTTTGTGTACCCAGGCAGATGGATAGTTTGTGTGGCTTCCAAGGTAAACATCGGCAGAACCCTCAGGGACATAGCTCCAAAGATCGGAAATTGCTTCTAAACTCCAATAGTTTCAAAGAATTCCCATCAATGTCAACGCAGGAGATCAGGAAACCTTGGCTTAAATTCAAGGTGAGTGAGGAGTTAATGTAGCCGTTGTATTCACCAAGAAGTGAGCAATTTTTGAAACATTCTCTAACCCCAGCGCGAGGGTAAACATGAATTTGGCTGTTCTACCATTTTGTCACATGTTTTCTCACAAGTTTGGCCCAACTCTTTGGCACTGATTCTATGGGACCGTCTTATTCAAGGCAGATGCCCAGTGAGTGTGAAAGATTCTGCTGTGCTATAAACAGCTGCTTTCAAGTTTCAGTGATAAATTCCAACCTGCCACTTCCAAGGTAGAGAACTGAGATCTGGGCCAATTGGCAGCCCTACAATAGTCCAGGGTCTCTGCCTCACCTCTTTAACTTCTTGCAGCAACTTGATGGCGTGGGAGTACTGTGGTGGCGTCTCACCCAGCTGGGCCTGCAGGCTATCCCAGAACGCTCTGTGCACAATGTCCTTCACTCTCCTTTCCAGACTGCAAAAGCAATGAATAGATATTTAAGGGTGAAATCCCAAGAAACGGGGAAACAAAGCTGTATTGAAGAATCATGCAGTGCAGTAGCAAAGGTAGACAAAAGTGCTGGAGAAACTCAGCGGGTGCAGCAGCATCTATGCAGCGAAGGAAATGGGCCTATTTCCTTCGCTCCATAGATGCTGCTGCACCCGCTAAATTTCTCCAGCACTTTTGTCTACCTTTGATTTTCCAGCATTTGCAGTTCCTTCTTAAACAGTGCAGTAGCAAGCCTTTTTGCCCAATGTCTGAATGGGTCTTTGGAAGAGCTAAGAAGAATATTATTGTAATTTGCCTTCTTTCCCTGTGGTTCAATAATGCCCTCTCTTCTAATATTTCTCCTGTCACTTTTGGAAGTTGTTATTGTATCTATTTTCACGATTCTTCTCGATTATATCTTTCAAGTCATATCTCCTCTGTGTACATATTTATCCTAAGTAAGCTCTGATCTTCAGTCAGTCACCTTACATCTGTGCACTCTGGCACTGACATGTCTGTCAATAGAAATATGTTTTTCTATGTATTCTATTATAACCTTTCAAGATTTTGAACACTTCAATCATTCTCATCTTTTATCCTTTTCTACTCTAAAGACAACCCCAGCTTCTCCAATCCCTCTCCTGTAAGGTACCACACTAGTAAATATGCTTGGCCTTCTCTCCTGAGGCCTTGATATTCTTGATAAAATGTGGTATTGATTGATTAAATAACACAGCATTTGAGACAGACCCTTCTGCCCATTGAGTTCATGCCGACCATCGATCACAATGTTCACTTTTACAGCCACTCCCTTGACATTAGGGGCAATTTTCAGAGGCCAATTAACGCACAAACCCACACGTCTTTGAGATGTGGAAGGAAATTGGGAGCACCTGGACAAACCCACATTGGCACAGGGAGAACATGCAAACCCCTTAGACACAGCACCCGAGGTCAGGATAGAACCTGGGTCTCTGTTGCTGTGAGGCAGTGGCTCTACGAGCTGAGTCACTGTGCTATCTTTGTACCCGAAAATGAACACATTGCTCCATGCCTTTCACGTATAATAGTTTACTAATAATTTCCATGCATGTGTAACTAATTAATTAATTAATTAATTAATTGATTAATAGTCATGGTTTTTTGAACATTTTAGAAAATTGTCCTTCTATCAAATATGAGGTGGACAGTGGGCTGTGGGAGAGCTGGGAAGGGGAGGGGAAGGAGGGAGAAAGCAAGGACTACCTGAAATTGGAGAAGTCAATGTTCATACCGCTGGGGTGTAAACTACCCAAGCGAAATATGAGGTGCTGCTCCACCAATTTGTGCTGGGCCTCACTCTGGCAATGGAGGAGGCCAAGGACAGAAAGGTCGGATTCGGAATGGGAGGGGGAGTTGTAACGCTGAGCTACTGGGAGATCAGGTTGGTTATTGCGAACTGAGCGGAGGTGTTGGGCGAAGCCTGCGCTTGGTCTCACCGATGTAGAGAACATCAAAGTGATTCTATCTTTTGCTATAAAGCACCAGTTCACCATTACGGTTTGTTTTCTGTCTTGTAGCCATTTTGTACCATGTGGTCTTTGTTTCTTTAGTAATATGGGTTTTAATTCTTATAATTAGTTCCTTCTGCATGGCTCATTTACTTCATTGAATATCTATTTAGAGTTTAGTTTATTATCACGTGTACCTCGGAACAGTGAAGAGCTTTTGTTGCATGCTAACAAGTCAGCAGAAAGACAATACATGATTGCAATCGAGCCATCGGCAGTGTACAGATACATGATGGATGGAATAATGTGAATAACGTTTATTGCAAGATAAAGCCAGTAAAGTCCGATCAAAGATAGTCCCCAATGAGGTAGATAGTAGTTCAGGACTGCTCTCTAGTTGTTGTTAGGAAACCTGATAACAGCTGGAAAGAAACTGTCCCTGAATCTGGAGGTGTGCAGTTCCACACCTTGTCTGGCCTGTGTCCACAATTTCCTGCAATTTCTTGCATTCTTGGATGGTGCTGTTTTAGTTTAGTTTAGCGCGGAAACAGGACCTTCGGCCCACCGGGTCCACACCGACCAGCGATCCCCGCACATTAACACTATCCTACACCCATTAGAGACTATTTTTACATTTACCAAGCCAATTAACCTTCAAACTTGTACGTCTTTGGAGTGTGGAGAAAACCCACGCAGGTCACGGGGAGCACGTTCAAACTCCCTACAGACAGCAGCCGCGCCCGTAATCGGGATCGAACCCTGGTCTCCGGCGCTGCATTCACTGTAAGGCAGCAACTCTACTGCTGCGCCACTGTGACTGCCCGTTCCCAAACCATGCTGTGATGCATCCTGATCAAATGCTTTCCACATCTCATACATTATACCTTATGAAGTGGTGTGGGGGGGGGGAGGACAAATAATTGAGTGAGAAGTGGTAAATTCACCCTTTACCTGTTCTGCGGTGACTCCATCTGCTGGATCTGGAAGTTGCTGTTTATGACAACCTCATGTGCTATGGCCATGTTGGACACATCACGAGCAGTTTCCAGCACTTCAGTCGCAGATACTAACCGTGTGTGGCTGCCTGTGGGAGGGACAAAATGTAGACAGTTTGCTCTCATTTTCTCTGAACCTACAGCAGAATAGTTAGGATTTACTTCACCATTTAGTTTGAACAAATCCCATTTTGTTCTGATTCAGGTCGATGCACTGAATATTGTCGATGACTAGTTTTTTTTTTTTCCGACCATCCACTATTTACCTGTCCAAGGTCCACTCTCTCGCCTCCACCTTTAATTATCTTTTCTTCAGCAAATTCTTCACTTCTTTCCTTTGTACTATATCCTTCAGCTTAGAAACAAAGTTTTATGGGGTCTCAATGGTACAGATTTGAGTCTATCTGCCCCATATCCATCACTAAGTGTGTTGAGCTCACAACACTCTGCCATAATCACACTGTGCCATACATGATTCCCTATGTACTGCTTAGGCTCATACCCACTTTACTGGTGTGTCGGCTTGCTACATAGTCTCCATATGACCCGAAGATTAATGTTAGATTTAGTCTGATTTAATTAAGAGGCAGCGTGACATTCCTAAAGAAAACCGGAGATACCCATTTGTGGAAATAGTGCAAATCTACATGACACTGGAGAGACCTTAAGTTGAAGCAGGGCTCTATTGCTGCTAGATAGCATCACCAATCATAGATTAATTTCACTTTAAAAGGAGAAGTGATTGAATTCTATTAATATTTGCATTTCTCATTTCTTCATATTTATGACATTTTACATCTAAGAACATTAATTAAATAACAAGTGTAAATTATATCAAAAGATAACCGTTTCCATAGTTTTCCATACGGACTTTGTTATAAATTATATTGTGACCAACAACATTTGAATGCATCATCCAGATAATACTAAAACTGTATTCACCAGGCCTTGTGGAATCGAATGTCAAATGTTTAGTGAGTCTTGTTTGTTGAATACAGTACTTTCTCATGTCTCAAATCCAAATACTTTGCCCAATGAAATATAAACATCTCACGACTTGGGATAGCGGCAATTAATTTGCTGCAGCAGGTAATTTAGAAACAAGTTTCTCTGCTGTCTTTAGAGATCTTTTATGTGAAACTTTCCACTGAAAATGCAATATGGAAACAGGCCCAAATGATCTAGGTCAGCGTTTTCTTCTCCATGCAAATAATAGTAGTAATTCTACTTGTCTTCTCTTCATTCCTATGTTAATTTACTCCACATAATTTTCCTCCATGTTCTGTACTCTACTCTCCCCACCACCAAAGATGCTGCTCAACCTGCAGATGGTTCATTGCATTATTTCCCATTTCCCTTCATGTGTCCAATTCAATCCCTCCTCCACCAAAGTAACATCATCAACCATCAATGAGTGCCTGCAGTTAACTTTCAATTACATTTAAAATACCATCCAGTACAAAATGAGATGATTAAATTATACCATCATTTCAAGGCAGATCTGCTGCATAATAGTTATAACGGTTCTGTAGTTTGAGGAATAAGATCCTCACACTCTTCTGTTTCCACAACAACCTGCCTGCTTACTGCAGCAGATATTATCAGTCCTCCACACAGGAGAGATGTGGATCACATCAAGGGGATCTCAGTCCATTATCCTTACTTTAACAAACTTGTACACAGCCGCCACCATGATACCATGCTAACACCAACATGTATCTGGTTTCAAGGCAACTTAATCAGCCAATAGCCCTCTCGACCGGATAGATAATGCAGAGCCATGCAGGTGGAGACGGTCGGAATATTCCACCATAAATGTGCTTACGGTGGCATAATCATGTGGTGAGTTGTTGGTTTCAGAACTAACCAAGCAGACAGCACATAACCGAAAGTCCAGTCATTAAAACTGCTTGTAAAGCAGATAAATGAAAAATAGGGAAGGTCTGAAGAAGGGTTTCGACCCAAAACATTGCCTATTTCCTTCACTCCATAGATGATGCCTCACTCGCTGAGTTTCTCCAGCATTTTTGTCTACCTTCGATTTTCCAGCATATGCAGTTCCTTCTTAAACATAAATGAAAAATAAATTGCTTGATGTCCTCTTATATTACTTTGGTCTTTGTTTGCTTTAAATTTTGTATTTCAAGGCAATAAAACAAAACAAAGCTTAGCATGGGCATTTAGCACAGGGTTCCCGCTTCAGTGAGAGCTCTGTCTAGTAACATGTGATGGCACAGTGGACAGCTGTAAGCAGCATTCCAATTTTCTGATGCCACCCCCCAGCGTCCTCGCGAAGGTTGGATTCTGTGCCAAATTGTCTGCTTCTGGGCTGCCTCATCCCTCCTGCATTCCGAAAAGAGACACACAATAAATGAGCAAGTGTAATTTGTTGTTTGTTGACTTCAGTATAATTAGACATTCAAATGGATATCTCCTATTTGCAGCAAACGCCAAGAGACTCTCCCCTGTTCTGGCAGAGAATGTGACATTTGCTTGGCATGTTGGATAGCAACATTTTTAAACCGTAACCAGAGAAAGTTTTGTACATAATGAGTGCCTGCCTAATCAATGCCTAATCAATGGGAGAGCTACGAAGTTGATGCAATTAGAAAGTGACTTTAATTTGAAGACTAATAAAGCTTTTCAAATCAAATGTCATGTGATGGTGAACACATAAAAGAAGTGAATATTCTCTCACCTCCAAAAATAACCTGTTAAATTGGCATGTATTAAACTGTGAGAATTTTCTGTCATCTGTTCCTAGATGTCTAGACAGCAGCTGTCTAGAAATGCACGACTGAGCTCCCTGCAGTGACTGGACATGTTAGTGGAGTGATATTAGTCGACTCTCTGGGTCCAATGGCTATGTCTTATTATTACAGGCTTCCCTTCCATAGTTACAGGTAATTTGTGATTTTCTTTGACCTACCACATTCTAATTTCCTTTGCCAGCCATGGCTGGATTACGTTTCTCATTGGGATTTAAGCCTTAAAAAGATATGCATTCACTAGAAATTACGTTTTCACCCTAAGCGTTATGGGCTTATCCCACTTAGGCAATTTTTTAGGCTACTACAGTGGACTAATTTGTTGACACATGGTCGCCGGGTGTAGTCTCCCCAGTCGCGCAAAAAGTCGTAATGTCTTTCCTGTCGCCGCTAATTTTTCAACGTTGAAACATTTTCGGTGACAGTGGGTTTGACGCCAATGAGCATAACTTGACTTCTCCTGAAGTGGGCGCTGTTGTAAGTTGTCGCCAGGATGACGTAGGTTGTCGCCAGTTTTTCAGCGACCTGCTGCGACAATGACAGTCGCCGGCAGTTGCCTAAAAAATCGCCACGCGGGCAGGCCCATTAGCCATTGCTCATTTACTGTCATAGCTCTTAATGCAGCTTGCTCATCAACTATAGCTAATTCATACCTTCGATGTTTCCTTTGTTATAGCATAAGACGGTTTCAGATTGAGTTAAATCATTCTATATGATATAACATTATATTGTATTATAATCATTATTCCCTGAAGGCAATTTAAATGCCATATTGCTATTTAATCCTTTCTCATTATAGAACATTACAACTAAAATGTTCATTACAACTGGTTCATTGTTGGCTCTTCAACAAACTGGGCTAGAAAATCATCTTATAAACATTCCAAGAATTAATGTCCCACACTATCAGTGTGTACAGTCTGCAGGCAGTTTAAAATCACCATTGTTTATTGTACTACACTTGTTACATGTGTCTCTATTCTCTTAATGTATTCTATGTTCCACATAATCATGGCTATTTTATTCCACTCCTGCATTTTTTTTCTACTACTTTTTTTTTGGTTCCATCCAAATTAATTCTACTACTTGATTTTTTGAGCTAAGATTGTTTCTCTTTACTGCCTTTCTCCATCCCTTATTATCAGAGCTACCCACCCTCTTTCCATTTCGCTGAAGTATTCTGAAGGAATTAATTCTGAACCTTGGTCACTTTAAAATCATGCCTCTGTAAAAAATCTCAATTCTCTCCTTTAAACTTTCTTTCCCAGCAATAACTTACTCCTAAGTTTGTGTACTCTGATCTTTTCTGACTCCAGTGAACATTACCTTACATAAAGTTTTTTCCCTTCAACTTTCTAAATCCCACCTCAAATTGAGCCTTCACATTTCAAAGATGCTTTCTCCTTTATGGGAAAAAATTGTTTTTATATGATGTATTGTAAAATCTCATCAAGCCCCTAAACTAATGCGATAGACACTGTTAGAATGCATGAAACAAAACAACTATACACAACATGATCTCCCTTTGTTCAGCTCATCCTGAATTCTACTATTTTCTTATTCTTCTAAATGCTACGATTAACTCTGCTTTAAGAGTCACTGATGGTGTAACATTCGGTCGAGTGAGCAAAATAAACTCCCATAAACAATAGTGTAATAATGACCTGCTCATTTGTTGGAATGATTGAGCGCAAATATTGAACAAGACAGTGGAGGTAATTACCACGTTTCTCTTCAATTTTACCTCTCTCGTAACAATGTTACCTTCAAAAGTGTAGCATTCTGCAATCCTATATTGATATGTCTGCCTGCAATCCACATCTTTGGGGAGAGTGAACCCAAAAACACCTTCTAACACAAGGTGAAAATTGAATATTGTATTGCACCGAATTGGAACCCAGATCCCAGGAGTTTAAAAAAAATCACAAAGGTGACTAACATTAATGCAGTAAAGAGCCCAATATTTCAAATGAGATTCAACATTAAGCCAAGTAAGGAGTATGTGAGAACATGTAGGCTAAAGCTTGGTCAAAGTTGGAACGAGGCACGACTTCCAATCATGGAATCGTGCTCATTTCAAGTCACTAGATTGCTGATAGCTGATAATGAAAGACATGATTGGAAGTCTTCAAGCGGATCAAAGTGGTGATTAAAGAGCAGGTCCCATCATACTCACCCATGGATTATGGTCTGTACTGACGGACATGTGGTCTAATTGTATGCTGCTTGAAATTAGAGTCATAAACAGGTGCAGCATGGGAACAAGTCTTCATTGACCATCAAGCAGCCATTTTTACCCTAATCCCACCCTCATCCATTTTATTTGCTCACATTCACAGCAATTATCCCATAGATTCTACCACCCATCTACACACTAGGGGAAATTAACAGTGATGTATTAACCTGCCGACCTGCATTTTGGAGGAAACCAGAGCGGTTATTGAAAGAACATGCTGACTTTGCCCTGGCAGCACCAGGGGTCAGGATGATCCCAGATCGCCGGAGCTGTGAGGCAGAAGCCCTCCCAACTGCGCCACTGTGCCACCCACAAGATGAACCGTTTAGCTCGCTAGTCCACGGGCCATCTCTGAGACACTCTGGTTCAACACAGTCAAAGTGAAAGGATGACTGTTCTCCCACATCAGTCGCTGGATTCATTTTTGATGGGTTTTGTGAGTTATCTTAAATGCCACCATTACTGTCTCAAGGTAGGCATCGGGTGTGGCAGCCATATTTATTTGTTGGAATTCTCTGCATTGAGCCAGCTCCTAAATATACATGAATGACAACAACTCTCCACAACAACTTCTGAACCAATTTTTCAACCAAATTAAACAGTGGGTTCAGTCATGTCGAATTTCCAAAGCCTCTTTCATGCAGCTCTTAACAGTGCACCATCTTAACAATTCGATCTATGATTCTGTGCTAAACAAACTGTTCCACCCATCATTCTGCTGTTAAGTTTAAAGGGAAAAATGTAATTAATAGTCAGGTAATTGCTTAACCTGTAATTGCCTCAACATGCCTGATCCTGCACCATGCAAACCTCAAAGACACACAAGCCACATCTAAAGGGATCTCAATCTCCAGGCGATGAGCAGATGGAGCTCCAAATGACTATTAAGACGTGGGAAATAGTGCTCTTATTATCCTTTTGTTGTCCGTCTTTAAATCATATTCCTGATTTCAAGTAGTTATGTTCGGAAATCCTTTTCATGTAATTGTGCAGCTTTGCGCTCGTTCCAATGGAATTGAAAGTTTCAGGTATTAGCGGGCAAAAATGACTCCATAAACTATCTTCAACTCCCGGATTAGTGCGTGTGACTGAAAACTGTTTTTTAAAATTTGCTAATTATTCCTGAAAAATCTAATTTCTGCAGCGACCCTATGCGCATAGCAAGCCCTATTTACGCCATCCATACTATCTCCCTAAACATTACCGTTTTGACTTGAATGCTATCTATATGTAGGTCTAATGGTGGTCAATATTTTGCACATCTAGCACAGACGAGGTGAACCATAATGCTCAATAAAGGCCCTGTCCCACTTACTCAACTTTTCAGCGGACTGTCTGCGACGATGAACAGGAAGGTTAAATGCGGCTAGCACAGTATACAGTAAGTCATTTAAAAGAGCGGGGGGGGGGGGGGGGGGGGGCAAGGGGAGAAGGGGAGAGATGGCGGGAGAAGGGGGGGCAAGGAGTGGAGATACATTTTAAGAAGCCAGACAACTTTTAATAAGCCACAGTTGTGAAGTTTTAGTGGGCATTTAACATTACCGGTCGGTTTTCCTTGGTTCTGAAAACTCGTGCTTACGTTTTTCCCCCCAATAAGCCAATAATGCCCGGTCAGCAAAGGAGATTTCCTCCGGCTACCTCGACTACCCACAACGACATGGCGACCCCACTACCACTGCACTACCACTTCAAAAGTATCAATTTTTTCCATGGCGACCAACATGTTGAAAGATTTTGCGCCACCATACTGAGCCACATAGAATACCACCGTGCGGGAACTCCTCTCGACCATGATGGAGACTCATCAGAGACCACCAACCAACATGTGGCGAGCTTGTGGCGAGCGCAGAGTCTCCTGAACTCGCAAATAAGGTCGCCTAAATGGGATAGGCCCGTAGTAAGCTTACTAAGAAGGTGTTAGAACATAGAACAGTTCAGCCCAGTACTAGCCCTTTGGCCCGCAATATCTGTGCCAAATGTGATATTAAGCCCAATTCCTATCTGCCTGCACATAATTCATATTTCCCTTTGTTCCCTGCATATCCATATGTCTATCCAAAATCTCTTAAATGTCATTATCACATCTGCCTCAGCCACCATCCCTAGCAGTGCATTCCAGGCAATCACCACCGACTGTGTAAAAATAATAAACTTTGTCCCTCTCACCTTAAAGCTATAACCTTTAATATTTGATCTTCCCATCCTGGGAAAAAGGTTCTGACTGTCTACCCTATCTTTGCATTTTACAATTTTATATACATTTATCATGTCTCCCCGTAACCTCCAGTCTTCCACAGAAAACCATCCATGTCTGTCCAACCTCTTCCTGTAGCTAATACTTCCTAAGCCAGCATCATTCTGGTAAACCTCCACTGCACCCTTTCCAAAGCCTTCACAACCTTCATGTAATGAGCAACCAGAATTGCACGCAATACTACAAATGCAGTCTAACCAAGGTCCTATAAAGCAGCATCATCACTTCCTGACTCATATACTCAATGCCCCGACCAAGGCAGACAAGCATATAACATGCCTTCTTTACCACTCTATCCACTTGTTATAAACTTGTGTTGCGTGGTAAACCTGCTCTGCACCCTTTACAATTGATATGATGTAATTGATTTGAATTGATGTAACAGATGTAAACAGCATATAAGCTAAGTTGTATATAAATGATTTGGATGAGGGGATTGAATGCTTTGTGGCCAAGTTTGCGGATAATATGAATATAGGTGATGGGGCAGGTAGTGCAGGGAAAGCAGGGACTCTGCAGAAGGACTTGGACAGAGTTGGGAGAGTGGGTAGAGAAGTGGCGGAATATAATGTAGCAAAGTGTGGAGTCTGAAGAAGGGTTTCGGCCCGAAACGTTGCCTATTTCCTTCGCTGCTAGATGCTGCTGCACCCGCTGAGTTTCTCCAGCATTTTTGTGTACCTTTGATTTTCCAGCATCTGCAGTTCCTTCTTGAAGACTATTTTCTAAATGGGGAGAGAATCCAGAAATTGGAGGTGCAAAGGGACTTGGGAGTACTGGTGCAGGATTCCCAAAAATTTAATCTGCAAGTTGAATCAGTAGTAATGAACCAAACGCAATGCTAGTATTTGTTTCAAGAATGCTAGAATACAAAAACAGGGATGTAATGCTGAGGCTCTATAAGGCGCTGGGCATTTGGTGTACTGTAATTTTGAGTAATTTTGGGCACCATATCTGAGGAAGGTTGTGCTGGCCCCAGAGAGGGTCCAGAGGAGGTTTACAAGAATGATCCCAGGAATGAGTGGGTTAATTTATGATGAGCATTTGACGGCACTGATCCTGTATTCGCTGGAGTTTAGAAGAATGAGGGGGGACCTCATTGAAATGTACCGAATAGTGAAAGGCTTAGATACAGTGGATGTGGCAGTCATGACCTTCATGTAGTTTTGCAAGTAAAACAATGGAATTAGAACATAAACATCTAAATGAGCCTTGTCAGACATCGACAGTTCAGTAGAGGTGCAAATGTGATCATGGTACTAATTACTAGTTAGATATAAATTATCATTACAATTAATGATCTACATCATTATACATTCGTATTACAAATATTTATAACATCAATTGGGTGATATTTGTAGGATCACACCAGGAATTATACCTAGCAGCATCAAATGATGTAGAAAGCATTTTCTTTGTGATTAATATTTCTTCCCTGTATTTTCGACTGTAATTGCAGCTTTTGCCAGCTTGTTGTAGTTGATACATACGGCCACAAAGTGAATCCTAACCTCATACTTACAGCAGGAAATACTTGGCTTGCAGAGGTTAGGCATATTGGTGTTGTCATCTCCCCCTTTAGACTCAATGTCAGTAGACGTTGCACGCCTGCCCTCTCGTTCCCCTTGACCGATGTTGTGGCTGTCACTCGCGGGCAGTTGGCCCTCATTGTTGGGCATTGTGTGCGGATTTATTTCTCCCTCCAGTTGAAAAGGATAAAATCTGTTGGATAAAAAAAGGCATGCTTTTCAGAACAATGCTCTGTAATTCTGTAATACGATGAAATACACTTTCTCAATTGCTCAGATTTTAGAATTGTCACCTAAAGGAGCGATGGGGGAAAGGAACCAAAATACCAAATAAAAAGCTGAAGAAATTACCCGTGGGGTTGGATTCTTCTCTAAATGCCATCGTATGTTCATCAGCAATCCTTCTCTTGTCAAAACTCTGGTGAATTCTCAATTCCAGTGGTCTCTTACAATGGCTACACTCGTTCCTGTTGGCCCTGGTTGGCATCCACAGTCACACCATCTATTGCACTGAAACTATTCTCTGTAAATTGTTCCATTGCCATTCTTCACATCACCTCCCCTACCTCCTCAGCACCCCATCACGGCTAGCTCTGTGGAGCCCACTCACTTTCCCACCACCACCTCCCACCTAACAGAAGACATAGTGCTGGGGTTATTCAGCAGGTCAGTCAGCATCTCTGGAGAACATGGATAGGTGATTTTTCAGGTTGGGACCCTTCTTCAGACCCGATCTGAAAAGTCACCTATCCATGTTCTCCAGAGATGCTGTCAGACCCACTAGGCTACTCCAGCACTTGATGCCTTTTGTTTTGTAAACCAGCGTCAGCAATTCATTGTATCTGCACCCACTCCCACTTCTCTTATTCCAAATGTTCTCCAACATACAAGTTCGTGCTCCTGTACTTTTACACTGTACTTTTGGGCGGTGGGCAGGTGCTATAGACCTGCACGGGAAGGTAGACGCTCCGGTCCCCATGTGTCTCGTGCAGATGGGGCTCGTCAGCCTGGGAAGGCAGTCCATCTAGGAGAGGGAAAACTCTTATTTACAACCTCCACTGCCTTGTGGCCATATCCAGTCATGGAAAAGTCTCCTGGAGTAAACCTCAAGAAAATCAGGAGTCAGAGCCCCTAAGGCAGTTTGTCGTTGTCTGCAACCTCGCTCTGGTAGCTTCTGCGACGGCGCTGGTGCCAAACTGTAACGGCCCTGCTGTTCGCGACGTGTAGAGGTGGGACGTGCTGCATGGGCAACAGCCTGTCCTCCATATAACATCGCCTAGGCTTGCATCCAACCGCACATCACCTGCAAACTTGGATGTATCACCCATGGCCAGTCATGACTGAGGGGAGCCTACTACTTTTACAGTCCTAACCCAAAGCTCCAGATCATCCACGTTTCTCTCATCTTTCAAAAATGTCCTCAGAACATACCAAAGCCATTCTTTTGCTGAAAGTTCATTAGTGATAGAAACAGAATTAGGCCATTTGGCCCATCAAGTTTACTCTGCCATTCAATCGTGGCTGACCTATCTTTCCCTCTCAACCCCATTCTCCTGCCTTCTACCTGTAACCCCTGACACCCACACTAATCAAGAACATTGTGGGGGCTAAAGATACATTTTAGGGAGCTGGAGAAACTCAGCGGGTGCAGCAGCATCTATGGAGCGAAGGAAATAGGCAACGTTTCGGGCCGAAACCCTTGAAACCTCTGAAGAAGGGTTTCGGCCCGAAACGTTACCTATTTCCTTCGCTCCATAGATGCTGCTGCACCCGCTGAGTTTCTCCAGCTTTTTTTATGTAACCTTCGATTCTCCAGCATCTGCAGTTCCCTCTTAAATACATTTTAGGGATGTGAGACAGATTGTCAGAAGGAATTTAAACCTGAGGGAATAGAAGTGAAGCAACTAGTGTTGGGCAAGGAACTCAGTATTATGTGAATCACGATTTGGAGAATTTAAAAGTGAGGCTGAGAATTTACATTTTGACGTGTGCTATGAAAGAAGGCAATACGGGTCGGAGGGTACAGAGGTCATAAATGAACAGGTCTTGATGTGAATTACGATGCAGGTGGCAGAGAGGACCGTGGTAGGTGAGGCAGGCTTACGGTTTATGCATGTTTCACATCTTTGCCCTGACTTATCTATTCGTCTGTTGTGGATGTATGTGCCCTGGATGGTGTTGGTAAGAGTGATCATAGTGTCCTTTTTGTGGAGACAGTTTCATCTTCATGCTGAAGACCTCACCATTGTGTTATATTTGATAAGGTCATAAATGATAGTAGATTTAGGCCATTCGGCCCATCAAGTCTACTACGCCATTCAATCATGGCTGATCTATCGCTCTCTCTCCTAACCCCATTCTATTGCCTTCTCCCCATAACTCCCGACACCTGAACTACTTGAGAATCTATCTACCTGTGCCTGAAATGAAAATAAACTGCAAAAGTTGGAAATCTGTGAGGAGAAAAAGCTAGAAAATGCTGTTAGTTTTCACCAGGACAGGAAGTGTCTGTGAAGGGGGAAATAGATTTGATTGTGTCAAGTCAAAATCAGCTCATTGGAACCAGTCGCTGACTTGAAACGCTCGGAGCCTCTCCACAGATGTTATCCGACCTCTTGAGTATTTCAAGTCAAGAGTGTTTTATTGTCATATATCTCAGAACAATTCATGAATTTGATGCTTCTTCCTCCCACGTATGTGATATTTCTGGATTAAATCCATCGCGAACCCAGTGGCTTTGAAGATTAAATTTAGACAAAGTATTTTCAATTCTGATTTCTTCTCAATAATTACAAACTTGTAGATTATATCTCCAGTGTGGACACGATATGTGACTACTGAGATCAAGATCGCACTATCACATAGTGCACAGAGTTTAAGTTTAAGAATATGTTTGAAGACATTTTAGCGAATGGTCAACATTTCAAAGCGGAAGATGGAGATGGCACTGACTATTACAAACATCTGTGGCAATGACAACCGTGGAAATAAATACATGAGTATTTCGTCTCATGTACTACTTTCCACCAGTGCACTGAAATCTGTGACATTGTTAACTGTGCGTTACTGTACATTGTGTAAGAAGGAACTGCAGGTGCTGGTTTAAACCGAAGGTAGACACAAAAAGCTGGAGTAACTCAGCGGGACAGGCAGCATCTCTGGAGAGAAGGAATGGGTGATGTTTCAGGTCTGAAGAAGGGTCTCGACCCGAAAGGTCATCCATGCCTTTCCTCCAGTGATGCTGTCTGGCCCGCTGAGTAACTCCAGCTTTTTTTTTGTCTATCTTCGTCACAGTACATTCACGAGTTGATGTCTCCTGGCTCTCACAGAGAACCCCCCTGCATGCATGCACTGGCAGAGGCGTGCCGCCGGCCCGCAAACACTCCTGCACCCACCGCATACCTCCACCCACGGGAGACCCTGGAGATAGGCAGCAGCTGATCAGAAGTCAAACACTGCCCAACATCTCCTGCCATCGACCTGCCTGCCCCGTGCTTTCTCGCAGACGGATAGAAATGCTAGTCCAATTATTTCAGATTTCCAGCAAGTGCGGTTTAATTTGTCTACCTCTTTAATTAAGTATCACAATTCTCCACATATCAGTGTCCTTTTTGTGGAGACAGGTTCATCTTCATGCTGAAGACCTCACCATTGTGTTACATTTGATAAGGTCATAAATGATAGTAGATTTAGGTCATTCGCGCGTGGTAGATTAAAAGGTGCATAAATAGCAAAAATAAAATCGAGCTGGAAGTTAGAGAATGGATGCACATGATACTACAAATGCTGCAATCTGAGGCAACAAACACGCTAGCTGAAAGTGCACATCTTGATGTGTTATTTCCCCCCCACGTCCAATGCTCGACCAGCAAAAGGACACAGAGTGCTGGAGTAACTCAGCGCGTCGGGCAGCATCTCTGGAGAACATGGATAGGTGACGTTTCGGGTCGAATCCCTTCTCGAAAGTCACCTACCCATGTTCTCCGGAGATGCTGTTTCTGACCCGCTGAGTTACTCCAGCTTTTAGTGATTAAACTAACCAGAAGTCTACTTCCTTGAAACATCAAACAAAACAATTTGTCCACCATGGTGAAAGAGTATTCATTGTTACTGGATTAAAGCCACGTACCTTGCGACCGCTCTGACTCTACTTTCTGTGTTTACCCCAAAGACACTAGAGGTTTACGCGACCAGTCCCGCTGTAATTTCAAATACGATCCAACCACCGAGCAAACACTGGGGGATCTGCAGCACAGCTAATACATTCAGGCTCGGAGGCGCGTCCTAAACACCAACATCATCATATTTAGATCGAATAATCCTTAGTTAGCTATTGTATGCACAGTCTGTGAATGTTTCATTTTTCTAATGTTGACAACACGGTATTTTAAATGTTTTCTAGAACTCCCTCGATCAGTGAGCTCTTCCAATATTGAAACTAAACAGCTCCGAGACTCCGCCCCCTACAGCCAGTTACAATCTTTGCAAAATGTATATAAAAATGTCGAAACATTTCATTAAAACCATATTTGTTAACATTGGGCAAACGGCGTAAAGCGGAATGATTTGCAAAAGCATATGCAGAAATAATCTGCATTGAATCCTGAATCTGGGAAGCACGATTTGCAACTCATAACATTTTTAAAAGTAAGCAACATTTTACCATGGCAACGAGGAAGTGATATGTGATATGCAACATTCGTGCCTTTGGACCCGCGCTAATCCACCTTCTCCCTAGTTGCTTAAGAAGGAACTGCAGATGCTGGAGAATCGAAGGTACACAAAAAAGCTGGAGAAACTCAGCGGGTGCAGCAGCATCTATGGAGCGAAGGAAATAGGCAACGTTTCGGGCCGAAACGTTGCCTATTTCCTTCGCTCCATAGATGCTGCTGCACCCGCTGAGTTTCTCCCTAGTTGCTGCCTGACCCACTGAGTTACTCCAGTATTATGTGTCTATCTTTGGTATAAACCAGCAACTACAGTTCCTTTTTATTACATTAGAGTACCAATAAATGTGGTGCCGTGGTAATTTAGTACACTGCAGTCGCCCGTTCTCCCGATCACTGATTGTACAAATGTTCTGGAATGGATGACACTACAAATCCTACCAGTTGTTTGCACAAAACTGGGATCAGAGATTTCTACCTGTGCATTGAAGATGCGGTGACAGTTGATGTTGGTTCAAGCAGGCAGCCAAAATCATCAAATGCCCAAAATGTACAAAACAAAGAACTGCAGATGCTGATTTACTTGAAGAGGCACAAAGTGTTGGTGGAACTCTGCGGGTCAGGCACCATCTCTGGAGAACATGGATACGTAATGTTTTGGGACTTTGGTCCCCCCCACCCACCCAAATCAAACACCCACATTCTCCTGACCATATTCCCACTTCCCATCTGGAATAAGGAAGTGGAGTCTGAAAACCGTGACCACCGGGTTCACAAATAGCTTCTTCCCAACAACTATCAGGCTCTTGAGCAGTACATAACACTAACCTCAACTGTGAATTTCTATGGGTTGTTTGGTTGCACTAAGGAATGGGTGACATTTCAGGTCGAGACCCTTCTTCAAACTGGGGGACAGTCAGACAGGTTGGAGAACTATGAAGAGGGAGGGATGGAGAGAGATGGATATGTTGGCTGCAGGCCACTGTTCTTGCCATTAGCCAGATGTTTTCTCCATCAAAACCAGGAAGAACTATTGAGTTAATACAATCAACTCTTGTCTCAAGAATCTGGACCCTCATCAATTCACTTACTGCCACAACTTGATGCCCCACTCTCTTCCAATCTCACCATCTAATTCTGGAACTGGCAAATCACAAAGTGCTGGAGGATCAAGCAGCATCTGGCAAGTGATTGAACAGGCAACTTCATGGAACTGGCCTTTTCCTCTCCCTACATAACTGGGTCATTAACTATCTCATCGGCAGATCTCAGTCATTACCAATTGGCAACAGCATCTCCTCCTCGCTGATGGTCAGCACAGGGAACTCAAGGCTGTGTGCTCACTCTCTATACCCATGGTGGTGCAGCCAGACTCCGCTCCAACACCATCTTTAAATTAGAAAATTCAAACATACAAGAATGAAGAAGGTTTCAGGAAGTGATGGACATGCCAGGTCTATCAAATATCCTCACTTCCCTACCATCAAAGGGATCAGCAGGAAGTACTTCCTGAAGAAGGCTCACAGATGATAGCAGTGAGAAGAGAGGTGGTGTGGACCTCTGATGATGTTAGTTGCCTTCTTCAGGAAATGCTTCCCACAGATTCCCTTGATGGCCCCTTCTCTGCTACCATCGGGAAAAAAAAGTACAGGCGCCTGAAAACAGCTGATTTGTGAACACCAAATGTAAGACATTAATCCAAAAGAAGTGCAAGTAAATTGCTGACACTTATATATTTTTTTTAAATTCAATCGTTTGCTATGCCTCTCTTCAAGGGAGGATGCTAAATGCATTTCGTTGTCTCTGTACTGTCCACTGACAATGACAATTAAATTGAATCTGAATCTGAATCTGAATCTAAGACATTAGTCCAAAAGAAGTGCAAGTAAATTGCTGCTCCATCTGGAAGGAAAGTTTGGATCCTTGGATGGTAGGAAGGGAAGAGATAAAATAACAGATACTGCATATCTTGCAGTTACATGGGAAATTGGGAAAGTGCCATAAGAAGGGGAGTGTTTTGGTGCAGATAGAGGAATGGACGAGATAATTGTCAGTGGAACCATTGCTTTTGAGTGCTGTTCGGTAAGGGAGGAGAAAATGTGCTTGGTTGGAGAATTTCATTGATGTAAAATATGCAAAGGATGATTTATTGAATGCAGCCGGCTGGTTTAGTGGATAAAGAGGACCGTGGAAATTATATTCTAGATGTGTTTAGAGGTGGCCAAGGGGTCTGTCAACAATGGTAGTGGGGAAACTAATGTTCAGGAAGAAGAAAGGCATCTCGTGAGTGGATTTATGGAAAATGCTATCACTGGAATAGATACAACAGGGAGGAACTTGGAGAATGGAATAATGTTCTTATACTGTTCCACTTAGTGGTGCGGGAGAAAGTATCATTGACATAGATATGGGAGACATGGAATGGATATGTGGTGCTGATTTTTGTCCTGAGATGACTCAGATGTCTTAGATTGTCCTAGAAGGGAAGGACAAAAAATCAGGGCTAGACATATGGAAGTAAGAACTGGGTGGAAAATTAAAGCAAAGGTAATCAAGGTTTTGAGTTCTTAATGAATACTGGAAGCACTCTCTTCATTTATCGATGGGCTGGAAGCAGAATTGAAGGAGGATGCCTGAGTAGGACTGCATGATAGACCATTCCACACATCCAATGTGCATTCCTATAGGTACCTCTTTGATCTGGGGGAAGTGTATGGAGTTAAAGAAGAAATTGTTTGCCGTGAGAATGAATTGACTGTTAAACAAGTATGTTGGTGGAGGGGTAGAGATTGGATCTCTGGAACTTTGATAGTATGTCCTTTTGGAGGTTGTTAACCAAGCCATTTGATACCAATAATCTTCCATTGTTGACCAATCTGAAGAAAGGTTCCAACCCAAAATGTTGCCTGTCCATTCCCTCCCCAGATGTTGCCACATCCACTTGGCAAATCCACATCCACATCAAATCCACATCTGCGCCTTCCTCCCTCGCACCATGGACCCGCTGCAGTTCGCATACCGTCCGAACAGATCCACGGATGATGCAGTCTCCCAGGTTCTGCACACCACCCTCTCTTCTCCTTGACAGCCAGAAGGGGGGCTATGTGAGGATGCTGTTCATTGATTTCAGTTCAGCTTTCAATACCATAGTCCCCACCAGACATGCTGAGAAGCTGCTGGAACTGGGGCTGAACACTCCCCTGTGTGCCTGGGTCCTGGACTTTCTCACCGCCAGGCCCCAGGTAGTCAAGATGGGGAGACATACCTCCAACCCCCTCACCCTGAACACAGGATCCTCCCAGGGTTGCATCCTTAACCCCCTACTGTACTCCCTGTACACACATGACTATGTGGCCAGGTTCAGCTCCAACTCCATCATCAAATTTGCTGATGACACTGGGGTGGTGGGCCTGATCTCCAATAACGATGAGAAGGCCTACCGGGAGGAGGTGGCTGATCTGGCACTCTGGTGTCAGGACAACAGCCTCCTCTTGAATGACACAAAAACTAAGGAGCTGATTGTAGACTTTAGAAGGGCTCAACATTCGAGGACGTATACGCCACTGGAGATAAATGGGGATACTGTGGATAGGGTGAGCTGCTTCAAATACCTGGGAGTCCACATCACAGAGGATCTGACATGGGCTACACACGCTGCAGCACTGGTGAGTAAGGCAAGGCAACGCCTTTACCACCTCAGGCAGCTGAGGAAATTCAGAGTCTCTCTGAGGATCCTACAGTGCTTCTACTCTGGATCTGTAGAAAGCATCTTGTCCGGTATCATCTCAATCTGGTTTGGGAACAGCTCTGCCCAGGACAGGAAGGCTCTGCAGAGAGTAGTGCGTTTGGCCGAACGCACTATGGGAACTACACTCACTTCCCTGCAGAACCTATACACCAGGAGGTGCAACATAAGGAAGGACCCCTACCACCCCAGCAACGGACTGTTCCAGCTCCCACGGTCAGGCAAGCGCCTCCGCTGTCACGCTGTGAAAACAGAGAGGATGAGACGGAATTTCTTCCCACAGGCCATCAGGACTGTAAACTCTTATCTCACCAGGGACTAATTTACTGTTGTGTTGTTTAAAAAAAAAAAAAAAAAATCTAAAATTTAAATACTGCTTCCGTTCTATTCTGTTCTGTTGTTCTGTTGTTTTGGCACAATCCGCAGGCATTGCCACTTTCATTCCACTGCACATCTTATATGTGTATGTGACAAGTAAAGTTAACTTGACTTGTTTTGTAAAAGATAGATCTGTTCTCTCTGCCAGATCAACTGCTTATTGAGTTGTGCCTTTGTTACTGGAGATTGTTGCCTCCAGAATTATATACGATTTATACCTTCATTGATCGACAGTGTTCTTCTAAAAATCATGATTACAGTAAATAAAATTTGGTTACTGAGAAGAAATATTTCAAATGTGCTTATACAATGATTCATTAAATGATAATCTTTGTTTTCACTATATTGTTGGTCTGAAGTCAAACAAAAAACTCCTATACATAGAGAGGAAGATTTAAAACAAAATCCATGAGCTGGCATATATTTTGCTCTGAAACAACCTACTGAAGGACTCCTTTATGTGTGGGATGAAAAGGAATACTGCCTTACATCACAATCTCTTGAAACATTTGATAGCTATTATTTTTAAAGTGATGTTAAGACAATGCCACAAAGTACATAGGATTTTCGAGAATGGATTGGATAATTTAGGCTTCTCCATATTCTACCTCCATTTTATGAGATGATAGCTGATTTCTAACTAGATCTAATTGACCAAACTAATTTCTTATATACATTGTCAACCCATTACTCTTAACCAAGGATGTAGCGGCATAGTTTAACCATAATGATTAAGTAATTGAACAAATGGGTAAGTCATCGTTCTGGTCAGCGGCTCCCGGGGTACCGGTGACCAGGACAATGACCGAAGACTGGAACGTCACCTGGTAGGCCCGAATCGCCCCACAGGCCTCCTGTGGGTTGGCAGTGAAGCCGGGCGTGAGGCCTGTCTGGGCCAAAGGAGCTTCAGTAGTGGTGGCGATGGGAGCCTCATTGGCGGCAGTGGGAGACTCAGTGTGGGCCTTGGTGGTGGAGGGACCTCACGGTCGATGACCATGAGGAGGAAGAGAAGAAAATGGAGGACCCGGCGTGTGGGAGAGGAGGGGGGCATTCTAGTTTAGAATCCTCTGCCCAGGGGATAAGTCTGTGTTTGTTTGTTTATTTGTTCATTTGTTCCGGTGAAGGTGCTGTACACATGGCAGCCAGCCAACAGTCGCTGGCCTTTTTATTTTTGATTTTACTTTTAATTTTAAGATTTTGTGTACCTTGTGTGTTGTGACTGTCATCAGACCAATTTCCTTTCGGGGATGAATAATGCGTTAAGGGCCTGTCCTACTTACGTGTCCTTGGCACGCAAATTACGCGACCGCATGGTCGCGTTTAGCCGCGATGGTCCCGCAAAGGTCATGCGCTATTTCATGCGTACGCACAGCCGTCTGGAGTATGTGACGCCTTTTGAAGATGGACACAAAGCTGGAGTAACTCAGTGGGACCGGCAGCATCTCTGGAGAGAAGCAATGGGTGACGTTTCCTGTCGAGACTCTTCTTCAGTCTGAAAAGAAAGGTCTTGACCCAAAATGTCACCCATTGCTTCTCTCCAGAGATGCTGCCGGTCCCGCTGAGTTACTCCTGCATTTTGTGTTCATCTTCAATTCTCTTGGCCCCGCTCTGGGAGTAGAAGTGGGGGCGGATCCGGACCGCAACGGCCGTGAGCCCCAGGCCGAGCTTGATGATCGTTTGCCTGCGTCTGCTGCTGTTGGAGGTGAGATGTTGCATCGTGCCAGGGTCTTGGGCCTGTCCCACTTTAGCCGTCAGTTCCACGACAGGCCATTGGCGAGCAAAGATTTTGTTCGCCACATAATGTATTTGTCTCTCAACCATATCTAAAACAGATGATCTGGTCATTTATTGCATTGGTGCCTGATAGAGCACACTGTGTACAAACTCTTGCTATATTTCTGAAAGCACCTCTGGCCCCCTCAGGCATTATATAATTGCAAATGAGTTTGTTTTTCACCTTCTGACTCCTAGATGCAATGGCTGACTACTTGCTGAAGCATGGAACCATCAGCTATTGCTTAATTGAGTGTGTAGTCTATGTACTGAATTAGATTTGTCTAGCTTTTTAAAAATGTCATTATTCCCCTGAGAATGAATATTTCACCACAATGAAGCATGTTACCTTATGACCTCAGTGAAAACTAAGAATCATTGTTATGAAGACAATTAAATCTAAAGCAGCATTTACAGTGGGAGTTTATAGAAATGTGTTTGGCAATGTTAGGTAGGGATTTATATCGCTCACACACGTAGACCATTGTTCTTGATTACATGTGCTCCTTGTGTGATACCATGGTGTGCATGTTGAACACCTCTTCCAAAATTCCAATGAAGTCAACAGATTATATGGCCACACTCTTCAAAATTGGATGTTTAGCCCACACAAGCAAGGACTATTTTCTGATTGTTTTCGTTGTCCAATACTGTTGTCCTTTCATAAAGCTCATAAATTATAGGAGGAGGATTAGCCCATTTGGCTCGTCACGTCTACTCCGCCTTTCAATCATGGCTGATTTGTCCTTCCCTCTCAACCCCAATCTCCTGCCTTCTCCCCATAAGCTCTGACACCCGTACTAATGAAGGATCTGTTATTCACCGCCTTAAAAATATCCATTCACATGGCCTTCACAGCCCTTTGTGGAAATTAATTCCACAAATTCACCACCCTCTGACTAAAGAAATTCCTCCTCATCTCCTTTATGAAGGCATGTCCTTTTATTCTGAGGCTATGGCCTCAGGTCCTATATCTCCCACGAGTGGAAACATGTTCTCCACATCCACTCTATTCAGGCCTTTCACTGCTCAGTAAGTTTCAATGAGGTCCCCCCTCACTCATCCTTCTAAACTCCAGCGAGTACAGGCCCAGTGCCATCAAACGTTCATCGAACCCCACGCAGTCGCCGCCACGGGCGGCCCGATGTTCAGGCCCTCACGCCGGGATGATGGAACTCCGCGTCGGAACGGGAGAACCACCTCAATGGCTTGGACATCCGAATCGGCCACTTCCTACCGGAGTCCGCGGCTCCCGAAGTCCACAGGCCGCGCTGGGCGGAGATTCAACGCTGGCGGCTCTCGGCAAAGGGTCCCAGGACTCTTCGATGTTGGTCAGCGCCACCCGCGCTGGGAGCTCTCCAAACCCAAGCTCCGAGATGTTGAAGCAGCAGGCCCAGCATTCCGGGGCTTCAAACGGCGATCCAGCTAGGCATCCACCCGCTCCACGGTGAATTCAGTGCTGCGCCGCCGCTGCTGAAGCTCCTCGGCAGGAAAGGTCGCACCAATCCAATTGGTAGGCACGGGGGGTGGCGAGGACGCGACTCGGAAAATAGTCGCATCCTCGCCAGGAAGTGACTGGGAAACGGTTTCCCCCTTACTCTACCCCCCTTCCCCACATAGAAAAACTAAATAAACCTGCAAAACATACTTCTAAAATAGACTAAAAATTAAAAAAAGATAGAAAAACAGACAGACTGTAGGCAGAGGCTGCCATCAATGCGGCGCCCCTCGTGGACCCGAAACGTCACCCATTCCTTTTCTCCAGAGATGCTGAGTTACTCCAGCTTTTTATGTCTATCTCTGCCTGCTTGACCTCTTTACTTCTCGTGGTCAATAACCCTCCAAAATAAAAATTATTGCAGGTAGAGGAGACTAGTTTAACTTGGCATCATTTTTGGCATGGATGTTGCGGCCCAAAAGGGCCTGTTTCTGTTCTGAGGTAGACAAAAGTGCTAGAGAAACTCAGCGGCTGCAGCAGCATCTATGGACAGGATCTATCCATAGATGCTGCTGCACCCGCTGAGTTTCTCCAGCACGTTTCTCTACCTTCGATTTCCAGCATCTGCAGTTCCTTCTTAAACACTGTTTCTGTTCTGTACTGTTCTATGGCACAGAACATATAAATTATGAGTTTAGTATTTTAGTTTGCATCTGGCCATCCGGATCATAAGAATTAATCCAATAGTAAGTTTTGAAGATGAGCATCCATATTATAATGAACCATTTAGGATTATCCACTTGCAAGGATTAGCATAAAGGACCATTTTGTATATAAAAATATATATTTTAACAACCTTTTCATGAATTGCATGTTTCATTTAATAAGCGTTGGGGGACCGAATGACTACTTTGGAAGCTATAGTGTTGGCTAGTTACAGAATCTTTTTATTAAGCAACAGTCACCAATTAGAGTATCATATATACATTTGATCTTGTTTTGAAAAAGTATTTATCTTAAAATACTTAAGATAAACACTTTGAATAAATGCTACGTATTATGGACTATGAATTACAAAGATGCTTAAAATTTTTAAGTTTATTTCACAGAGATTGATTGCTGGTCACATGCTTGAAGTACTTAAACTATTTTAGAAACTGAGACTTCAGTAGCTATCCAATTACATTCAACAATCAACTTTTCAGTTAACGGCTACGTATTACTTATTTCTAGGCAAAATAATTTTTGATTCAGATAAAGTTCCAATAATGTTCGCACTGATTTAAGAGAAAATGATAAAAGGAAATCTATGTCATGAATAAAGCTTGCCAGAAATGGAATGTGACGTCTATAAATACCAAAGTAACTTTCAGAATACCTTTATTAAGTTTTTGCCTGTAGCTTGCTATGAACCACAACACTGTCTAGCTCTATTTTTAAACCTACTCTCCAAAATCTTTGCTATACGCAGACATTTACCAAGTTTCTTTCCTCGGGATTTGTCTTAGTTCATCTGAAGTTTCTGTCCTCACTTATCCCACTTACTAATTTTAAAATCAGGTCCTGTGACCAGAATTGTAGGGGATTTCCAACATGAACTCTGTATCTATGAATGTTGGAATCACATAATATTATGATACTCATTTGATGTATTTTTGGACTAGATTTTGTGATGGGTATTATTACAGCAAAATCTTTATGAGTTTTCTCTTCCCTCCATCTTACAAATTACACAAGCTTTTACTTATCTCTCATTTTTGTTTATTTGGATCAAATCTCTTTCAATAATAACAATCTTTAACAAATATTCCAATGATCTGCTCCAGTTGTTTAGCAATACTACACTATGTGTAGCAGGAGACTGAAATGTACGTCCTGCAGTGATTGTCTAACAGATAACAAATTTCATGGTCATACTTTCCATTACCTATTTTCCAGCTTTCATCCAGCCAACAAATCTACCATTAATTACATTAACCCTGAACGTCTTAGAGAAATCGAGCACCCGTCTTAAAAAAATCCATTAGACAGCCCTGAAAGGATTCCATCAGATTAGTGAGGCATGAATTATTGCATCTCTGTAGTTTGCAACCACTCTTGATGGCCTTTGTGCTCTTTAGATAAGATTTGTTAGCAACCCATTTAATCCCCTCAAGCATTTTCTCCATTACAGATGCGACGCTGACAGGTCTATAATTTGCAGGTCTGCATTTCCTGCTCTATCATCTTTCATCGTAATCATCACCAAAGTTCATTTGAACTATCTGAGGAAAATGGTCATTAGAAGCTGAAGGTTTTAGAATAGTTGTCCCACACTCCCAACCAGCTATGATGTATATGCTCAGAAAATAAAAGGATCAACACTTCTAAAAGTCAGTGAAGTGGCCAGCTGGAAGAATGCTGATACTTCCTATCATACATTAGCTTCAAGTGTCCTGTGGCAACAAAGGTTAAGGCTAGCCATAGAAAGAATTAGAATGCAGTAAATAAGCATTGTGATTCTGACGATCTCAAAGAAACACATTAAATTCTCACAGGCTCGTAGGCTTAGATACAAAGTTGATGTTTCTCCTGTTGAGGTGTCTAGAGTCAAGGGTCACAATCTCAAAATAAGGGGTCAGTTTTTCAGGAATGAGATGAGAAGAATTTTTTTTACCAAGAAGATGGCGAATCTTTCCTTTTCCCTGCCCAAGAGGGCTGTACAATGAGGTAGTTTAGTTTATTGTCACATGTACTGAGGTACAATAAAAAACACTTTGTTGCTAACCAGTCAACGGAAAGACTATACATGATTCCAGTCGAGGGAATAATATTTAGTGCAACTTAAAGTCCTATAAAAACAGTTAAAAATAATTTGAGGGCTTCCAATGAGGTAGATAATAGCTGAGGCATGAAGCTCAGTTGTCAGTCTTATTTAAAACAAGGATTATTATATTTGGATTTTGGGGGAAAAAGAGAAATGGGACTATTAGTGGAAAATAAGTGAGGGACAGAAAGGCCGACTCCTGCTTGAGTTTCCTGGACGGTGTTGTAAAGATTGCTGTACCATTAATGGAACAAATCACCAGGTGTGAATAACTGCATCTTTCCTGAGGAGTTTGTGTTATCTCACTTTCCCCTTCCAATCTTTTCCTCAACTTGCAACATGTTGCGGTTGACAGATGTGCCAACTTGTAGTCCACTCTACAATTGCACCAAACCTCCACCCCATCCCCCAGTGCCAACAAATATGCTGAAGTCTGCAACATCCACATAATGCAGGTCCTCTACCAACCTGATCCTCCTGCCCTTGGACAATAAAGGCCCTCTTCCTGGAAAACATGGACCACTTCCCATACCTTCTTGCCATCTCCCAATGAAGGCAAAAGGAGGAAGAACTGTCGGAGGAACTCCACGGATCAGGCAGTATCTGAAGATGAACTGTCAATGTTTCGGGGTGAGACCTTTCATCTAGTCTGCTAGATGGAACATCTTGACCCGACATATCGACTGTCCATTTTCCTCTGTAAATGATGCCTGACCCACTGAATTTCACCACCAGCTCACCTTACATTTGCTACAGATTTCAGCATCTGCAGTCTCTTGTACATCCCAGGGAAGGCAGGCATTGATGATCAAATTTCATATCTTTGGGAACAAGAGGAAACATTTCAAGGATGTTCTCAAAACCTCCTTAAAGACATGTAACATCCCCATTGACTGATGGACTATGACGACTCAAGATGGAGAAGGAGCATTCGGGGCAAAAGTCACGCGAGTCCTTACACAGGGAAAACATAGCAGCCCAGGGTAAACCAAAGAAAGTGTGAACCATCTCCCAAATACCCCTCAAACCACACAGACAAGCATCAATGGTAAAGTATGCAGCCACCTCTGCACCGACACAACTGGAATGGAAACAAGGCATCACAGGACAAAGAAAGGCAGATTAGGTTTGATTCCTGGTCAACTGTTGCTTTTTATACGTAGGGCCACATTGAATGGTAGGGTTTGTGTCCAGCACCAGTAGCTAATGATATTTGACTGCACCCGTGTTGTTGACATCTCATTAGGTTTCAGTGACTGAGTCTTTCTGCCTGATTATCTCAGCGTCATGAGAACAAGGTTATCATTCTAAATCAAAGTAGCATCTAAAATTCATGATAAATAAAATGTTCATGGCACTTGTTCTGAGTTTGACAAAACACCTGCAGTTAGTTTCAAAACCAATTTAGCTAATTAAAAATGATTAGTACTATCAAACAACACCTGTTCACCAATAATATGCTCACTGAAGCCTGGATTGACATCAAGATAGCATTGGAATGAATGAGGTAAAACTAACTTCAATGCAGCGAGGAATCCCTCGTATGTTGCTCAGAGTAAGATGGTAGTTCACATCTCAGACTTTGAACATCAATGTTGGAGTTTGACACAACAGTGTCTGAAGCCAAACCAGTTCTTCATCAATGTAAGTTTATTGTAAGTTTGTACATGTGGATGTTTGTTGATGAGTACACATTGTTCTATTCCATTTCCAATGTCTCAGCCTGAGTCTGCATGAAGTGAGAACTAGAAAACATGCCAAGCTTGGACTGAGAAGTGGCACATCCAGGTCGGGCAATGAACATTTTCAGCAAGAGAGAATTTAATTAAACACTCTTGTCATTCAATGGTGTTACCACTGCTGAGCTTCCCACCATCAATATCATGGCATGTCAACATGATCTCAACTAAACCAGTGGTATAAATACTGGTCTGAGGCTGGGTATCTGTGATGAGTGACTCACTCCCCAACACTCCAAAGCCTTTCCACCATTCACAAGGATCAGGTCAGGATTGCAACAAACCTGACTGCAATTCCAACAACTGTCAACAAGCTCAACACCATTTTGTATAAAACAGTCTGCTTGATTAGCAACTCATCAACTATTATAAGTATTTATTTTTTTGGCACTCGTGCAGAGTGGTTATTGTGTGCACCATCTAAAAATGCACTGTGGGTACTCCAGCAGCACCACCCAAACCCCGGACCTCCAGCATCAAAAGGGCAGCAGACATTTGCAGGTTTCCCTCCACTTTGCACACTATCTATCTATCCATCCACAGGAGTGCATTGCTGATCCTTAATTATTGCCGTTTCTAAATTCCTGGAACTCACCATCCAAAGGCACAGTGGAAGTGTCCTCACCAACATAACTCTCATAGCTCAAGAAGGCACCACCTTCTCAAGAACATGTATGAAGGGGCAATAGATACAGCCTTGCTCATGATGTCCTGAAAATGACTAAAGCAAGGAGGTTACTGGAGGTCAGCTGCAATGTGAAAACATTATTGATGCCTCTTCTATTAATTCCTGTTGATTGAAAGGAGACTATTAGGTCAATAATGTGATGATTTTGGAGGTTATTGCGTGACTGGGCATGTCTGGGCAATTTTCCACATTGGAGTAAAGATGGTACTGACATAAGTATACCGTAGATTGAGTAGGTTGTTCTGATTTACAGTTCAGCTTTATTTTTGCTCGGTGCACTTAGCCACATGTTGATGCCTTGCAACTAGATTATCCAGACACTGACACTGACATTGATCTTGATAAGAGGCTAAGGTTTTGAATGATAAAGTATTTGAAGTGCAAACACTTTGGTTTGTCTCCTTCACTTGCACTGCACTCTGCCTTGATTGATTATTGAAGAGTCTGATTGTTGAATACTTACTGCCATTCTTCACTGGAAACGCTTTGGCAGTATTGCCCCAATGTATCAATTAACCCACTGTCCCATCCTTCTCAATTTACCACCCCTGCCCCCCTATCTTTTTCCACCAAATCCCTCCCTCTGGATTTACAATTCCTTGTCTCTCTTTATCTGACACCATTTAGTCTTCATCTCTACTATTATCATTTACTTCACCCGCCTGCCAATTATATCCCTCTCACCTTTATCCACTTATCACTTTTACTTTAGTTTAATTAGCCAGCACAAACAGTTCCCTTGGCGCACCGAGTCCACGCCGACCAGCGATCACCCGTACACTAACACTATCCTACAACTAGTGTCAATTTACAATCTTTACCAAAACCAATTAATCTGCAAACCTGTACGTTGTTTGAGTGTGGGAGGAAACCGGGAGCATCTGGAAAAAACAACCCACGCAGTCACAGGGAGAACATATAAACTCCATACCGACAGCACCCATACTCATAATTGAATCCGAGTCTCTGGGCTGTAAGGCAGCAACTGTACAGCTGAGCCATCTTGCCAGGCTTTGTCCCACTGCCATCTCTCCTTTGTGGCTGGCTATCCATTCCCTCCACAAATGCTGCCTGACCCACTGAGTTACTCCAACATTGTGTTTTTGCATCAGTTTTAGAGTCTCCCACTCTTCTCTAAGGTCTGGTATTTATCATCCTGGTAACACAGTGTTGCAACAATGCAATACAGGTGATAATTAGTGGCTCTTCTTACTCTCAAAAGAACACAAGTAATAATCTCCTGGCTGACTAAGCAAATCCAAACAGATCAGAAAGATGCAGCATGGATTTGCAAATCAAACTTAATTACATTGGTTATATTTTCTTTAGGAATTAACCAAAATGGAAGCTAAAGAAATTTCTAAATATGCTATTCTTGTGGATATTCAGAAGGTAGTGAACAAGGTTGCAAATGGGGTAGCATTAACAAAAGTGAAGGTGTGTCAATTTTGAGAAAAACTATTGGCATGCATAGCGTGTGCGAGCGAGTGTGTGCGTGCGCATGCATATTTAAAGGGGTCTATTAATATATGTAAGTGAGTGGTAGAATATGGGGTAATAGATCAGAAGGTGAGATTAATGTAGGATTAGTGTAAATGTATGGTTGATGGCCCGTGACTGTGCTGCCTCTTTCTGTGACTTTGTGGTCAGTGGGGAAAGCTGCAAAAGTGGACAAAATTGTGGCAAATGGAGTACATGGGAAAATGTATGATCCTCCATCAATATTTAAGAAAGCGTAATCCAACCACTTTCTGCTTGGCAAGAAATTATGAAATGTGGGTAGGTACAGTGATTTAGGGTCCAGCTTCAGAAATAGCTAAACGTTAATGAATAGTACAGAGATAGTACATTGCTTTTTAGCTCAGTTGGAATGCAAGTGAATTGAAGTTATCTTGTAGATGTGTAAAAATCTAGCTAGACCACAATTGGGATACTAAATGCAGTCTAACAATCTACCTCAGAAAGGCAGAATACTATAATATGATACCTGGATTAGAGAGTTGAGTTATGAGGACAGGTTTCCCAAAGTAAGTTTGAAGTTTTTCAACTCAAAGCTTTTGTCTAAAAGATTAAACATATTTATGAAGTAGAATGCTCTGACATTTTCTTCTGTAAATTTCACTCATTGAGCTCAAGTTGTATATTTTCAATCATTGCACAAATACACTCACTCGCTCACTCACACACGCACACACACACACACAACTTCTCTGTTAAAATATGCACCACTGTCTCGACAATGCAGAGGGTTCCTATAAAATTATATACACTGACCATGTTCTGTTCCTAATTCAACTAAAACATCAATTCAAACACATGCTTTTTTTGGATGAAGTTATGGCTTACAAGCAAAAGTCTGAATAAAGGCACATTGTGTGATTGGAAAATATATATTTTTTACTTAGAGACTTGTGATGTTGCTAATTACAGTTTTTAGATGTTTTAGATTCTCACCAAGATTACTTCACAAGGTTATTTTTTAATAAGCAACAGAACCATTTTATAAATGCAAAAAAGAAAGACACTTTGTTCTTAAATTTGATAAAATATATAGTACTAGATTTTACAAGAAGAATAAGCTTCATGAATTAATTCCAGAAAGAGTTGGACCAATATATGCTTGAAAATAGTGATACATGCAAACAGTGAATCTATGGAATAATGATTTGTGTGATGCTACGCTCATGGGAATATCATTTAGGAAAGCAACCAGTAGCTTCAAAATCACGGAGGAGTAATCTTGGGGAGATAGCTATTGGAAATTTGGCAGAAAATGTGCACAGCTTGCCCTCTGAAGATTAGACAAAGAGAAATTGCCCATAACTACGTAGTAGGAAAATACTTGATGAATGTAACTTATTAGGTTTAATATGTGCATATTAATTTGACATCAACAAACAACGTTTTATCTCAAATAGTCACATCTCCATGTTGTCACGTGTATCTCTTGCATAAAAAATGCAACAATTGCGTGTTCCACAGACATGGATGTTTTTGTTTTTAATCCCAGTAAAACATCTCTGCCTTCAGATGTGATACACATTGATGTGGTGAGGGACATAGCAAAAAGTAGCAATTTGACATGTAATGATAGGTTTGCTTGTAGCATTACTCACTGAGGTTTTATCCATGTGAAATTATATGTAGCCTTGTTTGTCACAGATTGTTGGAAGTGGAAATGAAAGGATAGTAGTGTGCTTGTAAATTTACCTTCAGTTAGCAGGAGGAGGGAAAGGATGGGGAAAAAAACACCTATTTTCATATTGTAAAAAATGCTGGAGTCTCCTTAGAGGTACGGCCATCTACTAGACTGCACTGGAAAGCAATTTGCAGTCACTCCGTTTAGTCTAGTTTAGTTTAGAGATACAGCACAGAAACAGGCCCTTCAGCCCTCTGAGTCTGTGCTGACCAGCAATCCCCGCACACTAACACTATTCTACACACACTAGGGATAATTAACAATTATTCCAAGCCAATTAACCTACACACCTGTATATCTTTGGAGTGTGGGATGAAAACGGAGATCCCGGAGAAAACCCAAGCAGGTCACGGGGATTACGTACAGATTCTGTATAGACAAGCACCCATAGTCAGGATCGAACCCAGGTCTCTGGCGCTGTAAGGTAGCAGCTCTACCACTGTGCCGCCCTACTTATAGAAAGGCATACCTCAGTTCAATGTTTGATATACTATATAGTTACGTTTGTTGCTATAAAGTGTTTTAAGTTAGTGATCCTATTTGTTACGTGATCAGTTTAAAGATCACTACTTCCAAAAAATACAAAGAATTGGACAACTTAATCAACTGCTTGCCTCTTTATGTTGCATTTTGTATTTACCAAAGTTAAGTACTGTAGATGTTGGAAGTCTAGACTATAAACAGAAAGTGCTGAAAAACCCAGAAGATTCAGGCTGTGGTTAGAAGTGAGAAACAGAGTTTCATGTTGATGACCTTTCATCAATTCTGGAATGAATTAGAGATAAAACTGCTTTGAAACCGAATGAGACTGGTAATCGGTGTTAAGCTGTCAGTCTGCCAAAGGCTATTAAATGTTCAAACAAATAAAAAGAATCATTACTAGCAACCACTGACAACAAAATAAAGTGAGCAGTGATAATGATCTGAAATTGTTGAGCTCAGTATTGATTGTAGAATGGACATGCTTAGTAAGTTTATTTTTTATTGTTTCTTTATACACGTGCGACATGAGCAACATATTTTAGTTTTCATCCCTGGTTGCCGAGAGACTTTTGAGTCAACTAGACTGCCGCTTGGGACTAGAATTACATGTAAACTCCACCAGACTAGCGAGGTTGATTTTGATCTCTGAATGACTTTAATACATCAAAACACAACAAGGTAGTGGATAGTTTCCCTGAAACCAATAACCAATGCACAAATACATTTAGTTTATTTGCTGCATTCCGATTTACAATTCAACTATGCTTAGTTTATTTTACAACTGTAACCCTGCCACATGCCATTTCAGAATTATTACATGATAAAAGATTAATATTAAAAGATAGTTTCTACCAGTGTTTAAATCAACAAAGGGCAGAGGTGTAGAATGAGGAACATCTCAAGAAGACGGGAGAAAATAATTATTTCTTACAGCTGGTTAATCGAACAGCATCATCATACGCAACTATTGATAGTGGATGAAAGGAAAGAATGGAAAGAAATTAAAATGGAGTAGATTCCTTCAACTAAATAAACGCAATCACTTTGCAGACATTAACTTTTATTTCCACAATCAATACTGTTAGTGTTTAGTGAAGTTCACTGAAATAAATTCAGGGTTTGTTTAATTGTGCTACTTCTGATACTGTTATGCTGGTGGAATGGGTGCTTTCAGTAATTAAAAGTTAACTCCAAACAAGTCCAGCAGTAGACTTGTATCCTTTACATAAAAGGACACAAAGTGTTGGAGTAAATCAGCAGATCAAGCAGAACCTCTGGAGAACATGGATGGGTGACGTTTCTGGTTGAGACCATCCAGTTTACTTCAAGATCCAACTGGAGATTCCAGCCTCTAGACTGTGATCAGAAGGGACCTATAATATTTGTGCAAATGAGTCGGGACCAAAGATCCTATAGCAAGCAAGATAGATCACTCGACGAAAAAGACGTAATGTGGTCATGGGCAGATTCATGGGTAATGTTTGGCCCCATTTCTGTAATCGGCTTCCATCTCCGCACCATAGATCCCACAGGACACTAGTGTGGAGACGGAACCTGGTTATGGAAACCTCCTCGTAAAAATAAAAGTTCTTGGGTAAAAATCTTCTCCTCATTTTCAGAATCTTAATCTATTAACACACACTGTTCCCCCGCAACGTTGATTACACTGCGGGTCGGGTTACGGAAATGGATGAAAAAAAAGGCCCACGTTCCGCTCAGTTGCATACTACACGTCAGCCCATTGCATTTAGAAGGAGTGATCTATCAGGCTTGCTATAGAACCTTTGGTCGGGACCCTTCTTCAGACTGATTTACATTTATCTCCCTAACACTAGCTCGAATCCAGCAGGAAAAGGCATCTCCAATTTGTGCCCATTTTTTAAGGAAGAATGAGTTCTGGGATGGAGTTGCTGCTTCAATATTTATAGCTCATAGAGGTGGTTTAGTGTTTGTCAGAGCAAACAAATGCCACTCACATGATGAGTTCACATGACGGCTCCAGAAGCCACTATGGATGAGATTCAAATCCATTTTTTCCTTGTCCTTGTGTCCAGAGGCCATGTTTGGCCAGGATTAACATAATGAACTGATAGTATATTACGCATTTATTAAATTAAAAAAGGAATTGGAATCTGGTGGGTTGGGGGAGAGGAGCAGTCGATAAAGTAAAATGATTTAACTTGGTTAGGAGTGGAATGTACCTACACTGAAAGGCTGGTGAAAGGCAGATTAAATTGGTTCGTACTTTGAAGGGAATTTGATGGATTCATGAGGGATGAAAAATACCAGGAATGCGGAGACTGGAATTTATTGATAGTCCTTGAAACGGTTTGCACAAACCAATGAGCTGAACAAACTCCTTCAGAGCGTCAGGACTGTACAATTCTCTTTAACGAACAACAAGCTATCAGCTCAAATCCTGTCTGCAAAGAATTAAAGTTTTTCGACCAGATCCATCAAAGTAGCTTCAATCTTTATTATTCCCCGTTCTCAGGCTCCAACAAACCCGACTGAAAGGAGCACCATTAATCACAATTTGTTCTGTCATTCAGAGAACCAAACTAAAGTAGTGTAAAAGTGAAGAACGTAAGAAAATAGATGGAGTAGGCCACTCGGCCCCTCAAGTCTGCTCCTCATTCAGCATGAAGATAGACACAAAAACTCCAATGCCAGTACATCTTTTCTTAAATAAGGGGACTCAAACTGTGACCACAGTACTCCAGATGTGGCGTCATCCATATCCTGTACAATTGTAACATTACATCCCTATTTCTAAACTCCAACCATCTCGCAAAAAAGACTAACATGTCATTTACCTTCCTAACCACTTGGTGGGCTTCCTTGTTAGTTTATTGTAATTCATGCACAAGAGCATCTAGATATTTCTGTACTTGCTCATATGCAACATACTCAACCCATGTACATTCAGTTGCAGAATCCTAATACCTTCATCATGACATACCTTCCCATCTATTTTCTTGTCAGCAAACTTGGATACCTTACACTCCACCTCTCCCACCATGTTACTGATATAAAGTAAATAATTCAAGGCTAAAAGTTAATCCTTGGGACAATCAACTAGTTAAACCTTCTTGTATGGAAAAGTCCCATTTATTCCAACTCTTGTCTTCTATGCAACAACCAATCTTTAGTTCAAACCAAAACACTTCCCTTGGTACCTTAAGCTCTTATCGTGTGTATTTTATTTTTATAGTCAGTGCAAGTGTACACTTCATTTGAATACAGCAGCACGGCGGGGAGTGTACCTGGCGAGTGTGGCCAAGCCCTCCGGTAGGCCCGTCTCACCCACTGGGGACGTTGACAGTACCTGTGCCACGAGGGCGAGGAGGGAGAGGGGGAGGGAGGGACCCGCGAGCAACTGCAGAGTGTGAGGTAGGCCATCGGAGAGCGAGAACAGCCGTTGCATAGCGAGGTGGGCTGTCAGAGAGCGAGGTGGGCCATCAAGGAGCAAGGTGGGCTGAGTGCTGGAGGTCAGAATTATATATCTGACAGTGACAGCAGGTGGCAGTGTTGCTACACAGCCTCATGGGAGATAAAAAGCTGAAGTAACTCAGTGGGTCACGCAGCATCTCTGGAGAAAATAAATAGGTAACGTTTCGAGTCGAGACCCTTCAGATTCAAGATCCAACTGGAGATTCCAACCTCAGTCTAGCCTGGGGGGACCTGTAATATTTGGGTAAAAGAGTTATTAAATAGCTTCAGGTGCTTCAGTGGGTTTGACTGGTATTGCAAGCTAGCAATGCTTTCAAATGTGGGCAAAATATCTCCAGGGTAACTCGGTGTTCCTGAGACTTTTCACTGCCGTTTAATGAACAGTGAACTTCAAAGAAAGCATGATTTTGATCAAATTAATTAATTTGGGATGGCAAGTACCTTGGGAAAGCTAAGGGTGGCGCAGCTGGTAGAGCTGCTGCCTCAGCTCCAACAAATCGGGTTCAGTCCTGACTTCTGCTACAATCCATGTAGGGTTTGCACATCGCACCCTGTAACTTCTTGTAACTTCACATTTCTTCTCAAATCCCAAAGAATGCAGGTGGGTCACTGTAAATTAGCTCCAGTGTGCAGCGTTGTGGTAGGATCTGCAGTGAGAAGATGGGAATGCAGGGAAAATACAATGGAATCAATGTAGGATTTGTGCAAAAGTGTGCTCTATGGTCAGGGCCGACTCAGTGGGCCGAAGGCCTTGTTTCCATGCCGACAGTTAGTGTGGTTCTTGGTGTGCCAGTGTATCTTGGATTGTCCTTTGGACAGAAGGATTCCAAATTTTGATGGATTGATCTCGAGTAGAATTGAAATTTAAGTGACATTTTTATATTTAGAAATCCTAGTCGCAGCTGATACTTTCATCTAAACCTGACAGATAAACTGGAGACCACAAGATTGTTTATTTGTTATGTGTTTCAGCAACAGAACAATTAAATTATTTCTTGCTGCAGGTTTGCAGGTCCATTAATATAATAAGACCAAATAAATATACAATAATTAATAATTCAATAAATGAATAATCAGTAAAACCAGATAACCAGACCATTTTATTATCATTTTAATTTTGGATTAGATTGTCTATGATTTAATTTAGAACATTTTAATTCCAGTTTGCAATGACAAGGTTATTATTAGTGCAAATTGTTTGGAAAATGTAACAACTGATTTATCTAGAAGATGGTTATGACTACAGTACTTGTTTCATGTGTCTAACTTGGGTTTCTGCATCATTCATCTGCGTTAGAGGTTACAAAGTTCAACAGCAAGCAGCTAAAAGCAATTTACAAATATTTTTGAAGTTCTACATCAGTGGAAAAATAAATTTCAGATGAAGGACGAAGGGAAATTCCTTATAAGAACAAGTCCCATTGAAGCATAGTAACTAGGTTTCATAATTAACTTTTGGACAGGATGTTAAGCAAATCCTCATGCTGCCTTCTCACATGGACTGAAACGATGATGAATCTAAGAGGAGCTAGAGGAATTCTCCCTGATGCCCTGGCTATTTTATACCTCTATACCAAAGTTACCGATTCTGGTATTTTACTTCATTTATGTCTCTGAGATCATTTCTGCAAATTAACTGTTGCAATCCCCACATTACACCAGGGGCAAAAAAACAGACGTACGTTTCTGGAATATCCTGATGTTGTGAGAGGCTCCGTGCATTAAATCCTTTCGTGGAAGAGTGGGTTTAACTGATAAACTTTGGCAGAAACATAATGAAGTCGAACCATACCCCCAACCCCACTCTGTCATCAGAGCTCCTGGAGTCAGACAGGACAGAACCTGCCCCTTCAGACCACAAAATCATCGCGTACCATCAAGCACCCATTTGCACTAATTCTGCACTAATCCCATTTCAGTCTTCCTACATTCCCATCAACTCCTCCCAGTTTCTGCCAGTCAGCTAAACTGTAAGGGCAAAATACAGTGACCAATTCACATACCAATTTGGGATATGGAGGACAATGGAGCACTCCACTTAGACAGCACAGGAGCCATGATCGTGCCTGGGTCACTGCTGCAGTGAGGCAGCAAGTCTATTAGCTGTGCTACTGTCTGTTGACACTCTGGCAAATGGATACTCTAATATATTGGTACTTCAGCTTTTGTGACAATGGGGTTGAGAGGGATAGATCAGCCATGATTGAATGGCAGAGTAGACTTGATGGGCTAAATGGTCTAATTCTGCTCCTTGAACTTATGAACTAGACAGTCTAGTATGTAAGCATGCCAGTATTAAAATGTCAAGCATACTAGCCTTCTATGGCATGGATATTCAGTTTATAAGCACTCTGGAAATTTAGTTCCTGGGATGACCATACTTGAAAAGTAAATTTGTTTTTAGGCTGGCCTGTGAATGTTTTGTCCCCTTACTTTGTTGCTATTTGGCTTGGTGATACTTCAGGACACCATCAATCCGACACTGAATTATTCCCGCTACAGCACATAGATGCTACAGTATGCTGGAGCCTCTGCCTGCTGTTGCTTTGGCATGTTGGTGCAACGGCATATCTTGCCTTTGCTTTATATTCTTTCCAAAATTCCTGTATCTTAACGTTGTGACACACCATTCAAAGACCAAAGGCGTTGGTGGTTCTGCTAACACAAATGCTGATCCAATTGCGGTTGATAATGTTCTGAGAGTATGTGCTTTTATTTTGTGTACAGAACAAGAGAACAAAGTTAATCTGCTCAATGGCAGCAAGCAACCATGCTTAGAGCCCAGTGACATGTATGGTTTAGTTTGCATCTTCAATCAGAGTGTAACACAGCCAACCTTAAGTCGCCCCTGCCTTCTCAACAACAAAAGTTTGCATCTGTATAAAATCTTTAATGTACTAAAGCATCCAAGCTGCTCCAAACAAGGAGGGTGATCAAACAAAATTTGTCACATAATAGATATCAAGACAAGTTACCAAAATATTGATCAAAGAGGTATAAATCATTCTTTATTTGGTTGGCATGATGTAACAAGTGGTGGGCCACATGGATCTGAGCTAAATCTTTAATTTCTTGCAATTTTTACATAAATTGGAGGAAGGCATCAAAGGTATGGTTGCTAGATTTCCTACAAAGGGATCTTGATAAGGACTTGCACATGACACATCCATATCAGTCCCATTAGAGGCAGGACAAATTCAATCCAGCTACTCGTGTCCCAGTCATTCTATCCTCAATCATCAGCAGAGTGTTGGAAAACATTGTTGATGGTGCTATCAAGTGGCATTTACTCACCAATAATCTTTTCAGTGAGGTCAGGATCATTTGGCATCAGACCTCATCAAAGTCTTATACCAAACATGGATCAAAGGGCTGAATAGAAACATAGAAAATAGGTGCAGGAGTAGTCCATTCGGCCCTTCGAGCCTGCACCACCATTCAATATGATCATGGCTGATCATCCAACTCAAGTTCAAGTTCAAGTTTATTGCCATGTGTCCCTGATAGGACAATGAAATTCTTGCTTTGCTTCAGCACACAGAACATAATAGGCATTTACTACAAAACACATGAATAAATAAACTGATAAAGTGCAAATAACAAATAATGGGTTATTAATGTTCAGAGTTTGGCCGAGCCAGGTTTAATAGCCTGATGGCTGTGGGGAAGTATCCTGTACCTGCCTTCTCTCCATACCCCCTGATCCCTTTAGCCACAGGGGCCACATCTAACTCCCTCTTAAATATAGCCAATGAACTGGCCTCAACTACCTTCTGTGGCAGAGAATTCCACAGATTCACCACTCTCTGTAAAAAATGATTTTCTCATCTCGATCCTAAAAGACTTCCCTCTTATCCTTAAACTGTGATCCCTAGTTCTGGACTTCCGCAACATCTGGAATAATCTTCCTGCATCTAGCCTGTCCAACCCCTTAAGAATTTTGTAAGTCTCTATAAGATCCCCCCTCAATCTTCTAAATTCTAGCGAGTACAAGCCAAGTCTATCCAGTCTTTCTTCATATGAAAGTCCTGCCATCCCAGGAATCAAGTCTGGTGAACCTTCTCTGTACTCCCTCTATGGCAAGAACGCCAGAGGTAATTCACTGCCTCAGATAACAACACTTGATTGAGTTTATTATTAAGGTACAGTTTTTGATGTTGCACTGAGGCAATTATCTTGGCATTATGTTCGACACAGACATTGTGGGCCGTGGGGCCTGTTTCCGTGGTACTTGGCTCTATGACTCTATGATCGGTTGGTTCACATCTGAAATATTCTTACCAAACCGAATTGCAGGAGCACCTTCTCCAGGAGAACTGCATTTCTCAAGGTCATTTAAGCATAGGTAATACATGCCCATATTCCCAAAAAATGAATCGTATCAAAACTTACTGAACCAATTCAAGCCCAATTAAAATTTGACAAATATTAACCTAAAACCTTGATGGCAAACAATTGTGAAAATTCTGAATGTAGGGAGGTAGTATATAAATACAGGTATTATTGTAAACTCACTGAACCATCAGAGCAGCATTATGCTTCTACATTTGATTCCACAAAAGTACATGATTTGGAGCATGGTGCATAATATTTCTCAGGCTTGCATACAATCTTGAACACTTTATGAAGTAGTAACATATCTCAAAGTTCAAATACTTTAAACAAATAACTAGTGATGTATTGCTGTGTTAACAGCAGCTTGCATCTGACATAGTGTACAATGTGTTCAAAATATGGCATTCTCCTTTATGTGCCTGACATTACTGTTTCTCATGCTGTTTAGTACAGGTAGCCACAAGGTGTCTGATTCCTGAACCCCTTTCTCTCCCTCTCTACAGGTGGTAATTCCTGTTTTTGTGATTCTGGAAAAGTGGTCTAAACTAATGGCAGTGCATGATGAAACTCTAAGTGATCAATGTCTACAGGGTTCCAACCATATGAACAGAAAATGATGGATAGGACAGGTTTGGAAGGATATGGACCAAACGCGGGCAGGTGGGACTAATGTAGCTGGGACATGTTGGCCAGTGTGGGCAAGTTGGGCCTGTTTACACACTATATGACCACTGAACTATAGTTATGCACTGCCAATTAGTGATTTTCTCACTTGGAGATCAGTGAGAGTTCACCAACTGGAAGTACATAACAATAGTAGAGCGGTATTGTCATAACTCTCTGTTCAAATGGTTGGAAATTAGAAAATAATACTCTCATACTCATAAACTCAATCATACTCATGAACTACACACCCATTCAGATTGTCCTTAGATTCAAAATGAGGGAAATTGGTATGTATATGCTGAGTTCAGTGAAACTGATTTTGCATTGGGGTTTCTTCATGTTGTGGGCTAATATATATTGGTTATATTCATGGGGCCTCTCGTTGAAACATCCCAGGTATACTTCTGAAAGAGGCACAAGATCATTTGAGTTCTTGATGCCTGTTGATGGCTTTCCATTTAAATCAATCGGTGATGAGTGAGGATTGTAGTATTCCCCCCCCCCCCCCCCCCCCCCCCCCCCCCCCCCCCCCAGTCTCCCAGTTCCACACCTCCTCACCAACACTCCCTTAAAGCCTATTTCAATTCCCTTCCTGGGACATTCCTGAAGGCCACAGCTGGTGCGGCAGGCTGAACATCGATTTCATCCTTTAGATATGTTTCCAATGCCAGGTCAAATACAAGCCCAGACTGTTATTTAATCCCAATTCTGCAGTTAGGCCAAAATTAAACCATTAAATTCTTATGTGTTCAAGAAGGAACTGCAGATGCTGGAAGATCGAAGGTACACAAAATTGCTGGAGAAACTTAGCGGGTGCAGCAGTATCTATGGAGCGAAGGAGATAGGCGACGTTTCAGGCCGAAACCCTTCTTCAGTCTGTCTTCCATTTCTCACCAGCGGAGCTGCAATTCAGGCAGATGTGTAAGGGGTGGCCTGGCAGCAGTAGGACACTATGCCAATGTGGGGTACTTGGAACGTGACAGCAGAATAACTTTAGTGTAGCATCTGTTATTGGGGCAAGCTGAAACCTATGGACCTGTAACCCAGCATGAGGTATCAGGAACCAGGATGGTATTCACAAAACTGCAATTGCGCATGGAGTCAGAGCTTAGTGGAACTGCAACCCTAAATGCATTATACAGATCAGCTGGCATCAATACCAGGCTGAAGGTGCAGGAGATCATTAGGCACCAGGAGAACTGAGGTGATCTCCATGGAACAGCTGGTAGAAGTGGAACTGTACCTAGAATGAGATGCCTAGACCACATGCCATCTGGCGAAATACATCCCTGAATGTGGTGTCAGAGCTTATTTGCTGCCACAGATAGTCAGAGCAAGCTAGCACCAGTGGAATCACACACCAGGTTTGGGTAGCTGAGTTTCTCAAAGAATATGACTCTTCCCAAACTGGTTTACAGGCAGATAGTACTGTTGTATACCCAATGTAACGCAAAGGGGCAGCAAACGGTTCTCCACAATGATCACCTATAATCAATGTCATATTGACTACATGACTTGTTACTGTGAAGTTGATTGAGACTTAAGTATTGGCTTGGACTCTGCTGACAACTTCCTTGCTTCATTTCAGCATAATGCTTGTGCGATCCTTTATGTCCTTTGGGAATAGCAGTTGGGAATTTGGTTTCATGCAACTGAGGCACCTTCAACAGTACAGCATTTACTCAGTGTATTGACAGCTCAGGTATTCATGCCCCAGTCCCTGGATTGGTCTTTGAGTGCTCAATCCTCTGACTTTGGGAAAGAAGGTGATCTGTGAATCAATATTGGACACCTAGCGTTATGCTCACTGACAATTTCCTGAATGGCTTCGAACTAGGCACAATGGGCAGCATGTTAAAACAACAACCAACATTTATAATTGCACAAGCTCTACTAATTTTTTTATCAAACCTGTGACAATCTCCGATCGATAAATTCACCCAGTTATTATAGACAACTATTTCACTCTAGCCACTAGAGGGCACTAACACCAACCGCCTTACCTCTCTGAGCTGCTCCACCCATACGCTCCTGCCCGGTCCCTCAGGTCAGCTGGTCAGCTGCTCCTGGAGGTACCGAGGTCTAGTCGGAGGCTCGGAGGGGATAGAGCCTTCTCTGTTGCTGCTCCGGCACTCTGGAACACCCTGCCATTGCACATCAGACAGGCCCCCTCACTGTCCATCTTCAAATCCAGTGTTAAAACACATTTGTACTCCCTGGCTTTTGACCATGCCTGAGACTTTGCTTCTGTTTTTTGTGTTTTTGATGTTTCTTTATTTTACATGTCTTTTCCTACTATTTCTTTTGATTGTTATTTTTGGTGTGTATTAACTTTTTTGTCAATGATTAGTGATGTACAGCACTTTGTTGCAGCTATGTTTGTTTTTAAAGTGCTCTATAAATAAAATTATTATTATTGTTGTTATTATTATTAATTTTACAATAATAAATAGAATTCCGGCAGCTAATATCAATTACAAAATTCATCAGCGCCTAGGCAGTTACTAATAATAAATATAAGGATTTCAAAATTCTGAATCTGTTGAACAAGATAACATGTTTCTCAGAAAATCCTCTTAATTTTGTGAATCCAGCCTGGACAATTGGGCAGCTGGTAAAGCTGCTGTCTCACAGCACTCAGAGACCCAGGTTTGATCCTCACCCTGGGTACTGTCTATGTCTGGAGTTTGCATGTTCTCCCTGTGACCTTGTGGGTTTCTTCTGGGTGCTCTGGTTTCCTGCCTCATCCTAATAGGTTTGCAGGTTTGTAGGCGAATTGGCCGCTGTAAATTGCCCCTAGTGGGCAGGGAATGGATGGGAAGGTGGGATGAATTAGAACGAGTGGGAACAGATGATCGATAGGTGGCATGAACTATGCGTGCTGAAGGGCCTGTTTCCATGCTGTATCTCTAAACTGAACTAAATTAAACTAAAATTAAGACGACTGCTTTTATTCTAAACTAAGCATTTAGAATTTTTCCAGCCTCTCAACAAATGGTGATGAGTCAGAGTATAGAAGTGAGATCGACCGACTGACCAAATAGTGCCAGCACAACAACCTGGCTCTCAATATATCTGCAAAACCAAATAACTAATTGTGGACTTTGGAAGAGGAAGATTGAGGACCCACAACTCTGTTTACATTAATGGTACGATGGTGGAGAGAGTCAAAAACTTCAAATTCCTGGACGTGCATATTTCCGACGATCTTTCCTGGACCCAGCACTGATGCAATCATAGAGAAATCACATCAGCACCTCTACTTCCTGAGAAGATTACGGAGATTCGGCATGTCAAAGAGGATTCTCTTGAACTTCTACAGGTGCACAATAGAGAGCATACTGACTGGTTGCATCGTGGCTTGGTTCGGCAACGTGAACATCCAGGAGCGGAAAAGACTGCAAAACGTTGTAAACGCTGCCCAGTCCATCACCGGCTCTGACCTCCCCACCATCGAAGGGATCTATTGTAGTCGCTGCCTCAAAAATGCGGCAAACATCATCAAAGACACTCACTCATCTCACCACTGCCATCGGGAAGAAGGTACAGGAGCCTGAGAACTGTAATTTCCAGGTTCAGGAACGGCTTCTTCCCTACAGCCATCAGGCTATTAAACACTACAACCTCATAAGCTATAAACTACAATAGACTATTATTATTATTATTATTGCCCTGTTATTGTTTGTTCTTTTTTCTGTGTTTTTGTTATTATTTATTATGATGACATATTCTGTTGTGCTGCAGCGAATAAGAATTTCATTGTTCTATCTGGGACATATGACAATAAAACACTCTTGACTCTTGAATAACAGAATTCAAATGGAACAGCATTGCCTTGCAATGCACAGGTCGCATTATATTATATTCAGGATGCATCCAATAGTATTTGGCATAGTTGTAGTTTTTATGCAGAATATGTCGGAGGCCGAGTCAAGTTATCCAGTATTAACCAGAGTTATTGAGCAGATAGATATTCCAGACAATGCGTCGGAGGATATTTTGAAGCCTGAAAGCAAACCTTGAATTTGATCACCCACCACCATATGAAAGGTCCTGAAAGCACATTCCAGCCACACTGTTCCCCGCACTGTGTGATGAGGGAGTTTGTAAAAGTGTATTTGGCCTCCGAGCACTTTCATTTTGTCAGGAATATTAACTTGGAAGATTATAATTATGACAACCACCCCCCCCCCCCCCCCCCCCCCCCCCCCCCCCCCCTTCTAGTTGTGTGTAGTTTAACGAGAAGTGATATCAGGTTCTATTCCTTGTGTCCAGCAGGATGTACCACATCTCTTGTTGGGGGGGGGGGGGGGGGGGGGGGGGGGGGGGGGGGGGAATGCAAGGTAAGATTGTTCACAGAGCTTTGAAGAAGAATGGCAAAAAATGACACCACCCTAATCTGTAAAACTCAGGCAAGATACCTGGAATTTCTGACACCAGCAGCTTTGCTCAGATGAGCACAGACAATGAGTCCCTAACGTAGCCTATGACCTCTCAGCTTAACTACAATTATCAGGAGGGTGGAGCTTTCCTTTAAGAGAAATTAGATCTGGGCCTTAGTTCCGTAACTGTCTTCTGGCTTCACCTCCACCCACATTCCATCAGATCAGGGGCTGGGATACCATTTCCAGCAGCATTGCAGGACAGATTGTTTTGGTTTAACTCTGAAACTCTGCCTTCTTAGCTTTGCATGTATATTTCAGCCTCGGTGAAGAAGTTGCTGCCTAGGAATTGAAGGGGGACAATTCAATAAAGAAATCCAGAGTCTTTATTCGGAACTTTACATCTGCACTATAGGAGCGAAGGGAATTTCCTGCTTTATTTCAAAATTAAATATTTTCCATCCAAATTCTATTTCATTAAAAATGGTAAAATTCAATACACGCAATGTACGTGTTGCATTGCAGAAGAAATTAACCTCATCAAACCAGTTCTGAAAACACTTGAGTCCACATTGCTTCAGGGCTCAGGGAAAGCTTACTTGAGCTTTGAGCTTTGAGAAATTCATCACGGTTAATAAAATCATTCCTAATAGTGAAGTGTCAGTGTCTAGGTCTGGGTCTGTCTGTCCATGCATTTTTCTGTGTCTGTGGATTTCTTTGTGTGTGTGTCTGCCTTATGCATTTCTCTAAATATGATTACTAACAAATGTTCATCTCATAATTTAACTTTCAAATTTTTTCTTCATGGGGGAGGGGTGCGGGGCTGATCTAAGAAATCTCTGACATGTGAAAAGTGCATTTATTGAACCTCTTTAGCAAAACTGCAGGGGGTTGTACAGCGGGCTCCAGCTCCCAGCCACGATCAATAATCATCTTTTTAAAGTAATCATAGAGCCGTAGAACGATATAGCACAAAGGAGATCAATCAGCCCATGCTGCCTGGGATGTAAATCAGTCAATGACATATCACAAAGCAGACCATCTCTGGGTCAGATTATTCCCTGCAAGAATGGGATATATAATATGACCTTCTGCTTTCTAATATTATATGTCATGCATCGTCAACATTTGTCAATCTAAGAGTGGTGGGGGGGGGGGTTCTGCCACTTTCTTACCAGTTGGTATACCAGCCTGTACTGGCTTCACTCGCATCCATTGGAAGGACAGTGGCAGGATATTTTCACAATTGTTAATAGGTAAATTTTGCTGCAAGTTATACATGCTTTGTGCCACCAAGGGTTGTCACTGAAGTAGCTTTGCCTGGTAGAAAGAATTGAACCAGCTTCGTCAGGCAAAGCAGTGGGCAACAATCGACATTGCCTCATAAAGCCAGAGAGACAAGTTCGATCCTGAATGCTGATACTATCTATATGGAGTTTGTACATTCTCCCTGTAACCACGTGGGTTTTCTCCGGGTGGTTCTTGGTTTCTTGATCCTCCAAAATATTCCAAATGGAATTTAAACTGGAGTTAAAATGGAATTTAAACTGCTCCAGTTTCCTCCCACACTCCAAAGACTTGCAGGTTTGTAGGCTAATTGGCTTCTGTCAATTGTCCTGAGTGCAGCATAGAACTAATGTATGGGTGATTGTTGGTTGGCATGGACTCGGTGGGCCAAATGGCCTGTTTGGGATATCTTTAAAACTAAAGTACAGTAGTTTCACTGTAGGCATTGCCTCCAGAAGACATTGCTGACTTAATGATGCAAGAACTGCCCTTCGTGTATACTGCCAGCTTAGGTGATGATTTAAAATAAAATACACAATTCCTATGCAATCATGTACTTACAAAGAATGTGTTCAAGACATATGTTTGTTGCAGTGCATGGTTATTTATCAAGGTGTGGATGATTATGCTGAAACTAAAACACTTTTTTCAGCATCAAGCACTCAAGGAAAAGTGTAGGATCTATTATATGAAAAATAAATCTTCCTCTCCTGTCTACAACTATGTCACTGCTATTCAGAAAAGCCCTTTTCAATGCAGTGCTGCAATTTCCTACCACTACCCACATCAGTCATCCTGTGGCCTGAGCAAAATTTCCAATCTGTGCCTTGTTCGATGTGGTATTATGTCTGGGCGCATTGCCCATTCAGGAACTGTCTGAGACTCTGAGGAACTTTATAAATTGAAAGCAAGTCTATTTCCCTTTGTCATAATTACTACAATTCCAATGGAAAGCAGTGTTTGTGGCAACAATTGTACGACAGTGCCCCCTGTTTACTTATTGATGGTGCTAATTATGCCCGATGTGGGCATCTCCAAAGCATTGCACTGCTCCACTGGAAGCAAATCAACCCTCTGCAGAAAGTCCAAGGTCACTGGAAATCCCATGATAGGAAAACATATGATTGACTAACAGACTGAAATAAACCATGGAAACAGGCCCTTTGGCCCACTGAGGCCACACTGACCGTCAATCACCCATTCACACTAGTTCCATGTTATCCCTCTTCTCCATCCACTCCCTGCACACAAGCGCCTTTTTTACAGTGGCCAATTAACCCACAAACCCACACATCTTTGGGAAATGGAAGGAAACTGAGCACCTGGAGGAAGCCAATGTGGTCACAGGGAGAATGTACAAACACCACATACACAGCACCTGAGGTCAGGATCGAGGCCGGGTCTCTGGCACAGTGTCATTCTGCCCACTGTGACATCTTTACCGACAGCTGCCCACTGGTTGGAATTAGCTCAAATTCTGCGATCATGTCAATGGGGCTATTAATAAACGACGTTGATTTACATTTTGTACTGAACAAGATATTACAAAAAATATTTAACCATATTACTGTCGGCTTATAAGTATAATATCAGAATCTACAAGCTTAACCCAAAATAATTCAGTAAATTTAATTCCCTACCTTTTTGAACTAACTCATCAGTGCAGGACCTGTCACGGGAGATACAGTATTTCATGCCCAATTGAACTCACCATTTGATGTCAACAAAGAGGACGCGAGGCGTACGTTTCTATTTTATTTTTCATGACCCCATGTCCCAAAGTACTTCATATTCAATGAAGCGCTCTAATTGTGTAGGTAATATCAGAGATAGGGAATTGAACAGGACAACCAATTTGATTTTACACCATTCAAAAAAAAAGACTCCAGTTCCATCTTATTAAATAATTGCATTGCGTAAAATTTGTTGCTTAAACTAACAGGCTTTCATGTATTAGTCTGCATGATAATGTTTTCAAGTTAAATGTTTGAGTGTTTGTGAACTGGTGGTGAAGCAAGTTAAATGATCACACCATGCAATAATGGAAGTCTTTTCTCATCCCTTCCACATTATCTGATTCAAAACTGCTGGTCATAATGTCTGCAGAACTCTTTCTCTTTGCTCTGCCACTACACCACTCTACCAACACATATGGGTATCAGCTATCTCCATACCCACCACCAGAAACCATGATGTCACAGTGTCCTGCTCCATCGCTAATGCATAGACTGCTGTCCACAGCTTCCTGTCCCTGTGATAAGGGTATGGCCAAAAATGAATGGTTCCACAGGAGAATGCAAGGCATATGTGATGTGGCACTCCAAATGACATGGCATATGGCATATGTGACGTGCGTTGATACCTCTTCAAAACTTTGACCAATTGCTCATTGTATACAGTATATATTTAGTTTTAGTTTTAGAGATACAGCATGCAAACAGGCCCCTCGGCTCAGTTTTGCATCCTACACACAATTTACAAAAGCCAAATAACCTACAAACCTGCACGTCTTTTGAATGTGGGAGGGAAATGGAACACCCAGAGAAAACCCATGCTGTCACAGGGAGAATGTACAAACTCCATACAGACAGCATCCGTAGTCAAGGTCGAACCCGGGTCTCTGGTGCTCTAAGAAGGTTGCTCTACCACTACACCACTATCCTGCCTTTAACTGTGATAGGGGAAGACAGGGAGATTGTTTTCCACTGAGGTGAAGCTACCTGCTTGGGTGGATGCCTTGGGTGAGCTGTTTTGCACAATGTAATTTTTTCTATAAATGATCTTTGCTAGTTCTGATAACTAGCTATTCCCCTGTCTCTTCATGAGACAACAAAAGAAATAAACTGTGATATGGTGTCTGAAGTGCTGGCTGATGAAACTACGACATTCAGATGCCATGCCTGAAAGGGAATACTGCACACAATGAATAATCTTTTGCAAATGAGATAACAAACAGTATGATTCAATTGAGAGCGTGTACCACTGAACTGGTAGAGAAGCCCACACTATAGGATTTCCATTCTGTAACCAGTCCAAAGAATTGAGGCTGTGGCAGCCAAATCATAAGAGACTAAAGTTAAATTGTTGTCGAAGCCAAGTGATAGAGAATTGAACCAAAGCATAAAGCCCTCTAGTGAGATCCTGGAGAATGCTTTAGATGAACATTGCAACTGGTCTCGAAATGAAACAGTTGACTGACATAATTTCTTTGCATTCAATCAAGAGCAGGGAGAATCCTTTGATACTTTCTCACCAGAGCCAAGATTGGTTAGATTTGAAGGACACGCTCATCAGAGATAAGATTACTTGTGGAATCTGGGTGCCCAGCCTGAGGGAACAGCTGACAAACAAGACACAATTAATTCCAGTAGAGCGGACACAGCAAAGCCGCAGAGCTCTCCAAAGTCAGACTGAAAATGTTGGACAACCAACAGGATAAAGACCATATTGTGAAGTGTGAGATGAAAGGGAACAAGAAAAGAGCAGGCAAGGTGCCCTAAATATTGTAAGTATTGTAGAAGGCAACATGAGTGGGTAATGATGGTCCAATTCTATACTGCCATCGTAGAGTCTGTCCTCACCTTCTCCATCATGGTCTGGTTTGGCTCAGCCACCAAGCATGACATCCGGAGGCTGCAGCAAATCGTCCGATCAGCTGAGAAGGTTATTAGCTGCAACCTTCCCCCCCATTGACGAACTGTACACTGCAAGGGCCAGGAAGCGAGCGGGTAAGATCATCTCTGACCCCTCTCACCCTGGCCACAAACTCTTTGAATCACTTCCCTCTGGAAGGCGACTCCGGACTGTCAAAGCCACCACAGACAGACATAAAAACAGCTTTTTAAATTCTACTCAATAACCAAAACTCTGTAGCCTCCTTTTCCTTTGGTATTTTATTTCATTCACATGTTTAAACTATAATGTTTTATTCTTAATGTTTTGATGTTTTACATTTTATTCTTAATTGTTTACTGTATGTCGTGTTACTTGCGAGCGGAGCACCAAGGCAAATTCCTTGTATGTGTACATACTTGGCCAATAAACGTATTCATAAAGTTATTCATCATTCAATCATTCATTCAGACATTCATTCATTCATTCATTCATTTGCGTCTCTTGTGAGATTTGCTGTTGTACGTGACTCGCCCTCCTCTCCCTGTCTCACCATCTCCAGGTCTCTCTCCCACTCCTAACTGCTGTGATACTTTATCTGCTGTTGGACTTACTCCAGCCTGTAAGACCAAAGGAAACGTTGTCTGCACACAGTACGGACACTTCCAATAAAGTCAACTATTCCAGTCCAGGCTCAGGTCACAGGACACAAACCAAATGCTGGTCAGCCTGCAGCTGTTTGGAGCAGTGGGGGGGGGGGGGGGGGGGGGGGGGGGGGGGGGGGGGGGGGGGGGGGGGGAGGGAGGCGTTGTGTTTGGTTGTGCAGTGTGGAGCTGGTTATTCAGGGCTGGCACAGCTTACACGGGTTGGTGAAGGACTAGATATGCACACCATCATCTCAGTGAGAAACGGCAGTGTTGAAACATTGATAATCCACTCTGCTATTTCACTTCTCAAAGTTTAGCTTAGTTTAGTTTACTAATGTCACGTATACCGTGATACAGTGAAAAGGTTTTTGTTGCCTACTATCCAGTCAGTAAAAAGACAATATATGATTACAATCAAGCCATCCACAATGTACGATTATATGATAAAGGGAATAATGTTTGTGCAAGGTGCGTCCGTTAAAAGATACTCCATTAGGGTAGATAGCTGGTCAGGACCATTCTCTAGTTGGTGATAAGATGGTTCAGTTGCCTGATAACAGCTGTAAGGAAACAGTCCGTGAAACTGGAAGTGTGCGTTTCACACTCTGTACCTCTTGCCTGGTGGGAGAGGGGATAAGAGGGAGTGACCAGGGTGAGACTTATCTTTGATTATGCTGGTGGCCTTGCCATGGCAGCGTGAAGTGTACATGGAGCCATTGGAAGGGAGGTTGGTTTGTGTGATGGTCTGGGTTGCGTCCACAATTCTCTGCGATTTCTTGTGGTCTTGGATGCAGCTGTTCCCAAACCTACATGATAAACTGATTATCCAATCCCCGCCACTTATCCCACATCCCAACAACTCTTCCCTTCTTTGCCCTCTGCAGCATGAAGCCACCCAATACAGGGCATGAGATCATATGGACATTTTGAGAGGACATCAGCATAGGATAGTGTTAGTGTGCGGGGATTGCTGGTCGGCATGGACTCGGTGGACCGAAGGGCCTGTTTCCACGCTGTATCTCTAAAATAAACTAACCTAAACCAGCTCAGAACCCACAAAACCCATTGGAAGAAAGATCCTAAGGGGCTGCCAAAGAAGATGAGGGAAATGCCTTCATGAGTACAGTCTATAAGAACTGCATTTAGAAAGCTTGCTGATCTAGTAAATCCCTGTACACAAAAAAGCTGGAGAAACTCAGCGGGTGCAGCAGCATCTATGGAGCGAAGGAAATAGGCAACGTTTCATGTCGAAACCCTTCTTCAGACTTAATCCATGTGAATCCATGTGCCTGGTTTGCCTAATTCTGTGGGTTGAAGGACAAGCAAATGAGGTCTCTTCTTCTGGATTGCAGTGAGCAGCAAATGAAGAAATGTGGCAGCTATCACCGGCAACGCCCGGAATGATCCTGAGGCTAGGAATATGAGAGTGATGGTGACCTTGACTTCAACTGTGAGAGAGGTCCAGGCGTGTGTGTGAGCCTTATTGGAGGCCTGAAGGGGGACACAGATTTCAGTGACAATCACCTTGTGGAAATAATACCCTCCTGTCCTGTCCTCCAATCTCCATGTGTCTGTGGGTGACTGTGATGTCCCTGTGGCTTCATTCTTAAGTGCCAACAACATGTGGAGTTTGCTGAGATGATCAGCAGTCTGGCTATGGACGATTTTGGTCTTAATAGCGTGTTTTCTGAGCAATGAGCATGAGTAAAACCTGACTGCTTTGTTGCATCATTCCCTTGTGAGAGGAGTTTCACACTAAAGAAAAGATACTGAATGTTCTGCTGTAAATTCAAAGGACTTATTTTCCACCGAGTGCCAAGACACTGTGGCATGTGAGGGAAAATTTCGCTGTTTCAGTTAAACGAGTCAAGTCAGGAGCGTTTTATTGTCATATGTCCCAAAATGGAACAATTAAATTCTTACATGCAGCAGCAGTAACTTGTTGCACTAACAACAGGGTTGTAAACACAGTACACAATAAATTATATATAAAAAAACAAAAAAAACAAGATTGAAGTTCAATAAATAAAAAACCCAATATAGTGCAAAAACAAAATAAAGTCCCTAGTGCAACCCAGGTAGTTCGTAGTTTAGTTGGAGGTTGTAGTGTTCAATAACCTGATTGTTGTTGGAAAGAAGCTTTTCCTGAACCTGGATGTTATAGGTTACTGATTTCCAACAGCACAAAACCACTTATTTTGCAGTTGTGTGAAAAATGTTCAAGCCTGTTTTTTTTTTTTTTTTAAACTATTGAGCTGTCTGTGCACTCGCAGCATTTACTGCTAATAGTTTGTGACATTGCCTTCCAGCCTTATAATCACACCCAGTATCAACTTTCTTGTGTGTATTCCTTCAATTATTGAGAAATTGAGGTGAAGGCCAAAAGCCCCTGCTTCAGGGCTACACCAATGTTTGGAAGAGTGGATGAAGTAAATTTTAAAAAGGGGCCACGATAACAAATTTACATTTCAAAAGCCTCCTGGTTGCTGAAGAGAGTTTAGTTTTGGAGACATAGGAAGTTGCCCTGCTTTGAAATGGATCAATGATGCTTTGATTGTCACATATGCAAAGTGCTAACACAGTGAAATTCAAACAGTCCAGTAGAGCATTGCCATACCTCCAATCCTTGATTAGATATATTCTCCTCAGATTGCACGCAAGAGGCGCCATGTTTTGGTGTTATTGTCAAAGTCCGTGCTCTAGTGCTTGTTCCAGGCACATCCCAAGCTGTTGTGGGGACGGTTACAAATCCTTTCCCTGAACAAGGACACAGCCTTAACAACAAGAACATAAGAATATCAGTTATAGAAGTGGGAGTAGGCCAATTGTCCCCCTGTGCCTGCTTCACCATTCAATAAGGTCATGGCTAAACTTTCATCTCAGTACTACCTTCCCACTTCCCACATCCATGGAACCCTTAAATTTCATTAAGATTAGCATCATTGATCTTCTTCATTGTATTCATGAAGATAGTGGTGAGCTGCCTTCTCTTCAAACCTTTATGGTCCAAATGAAAATATTCCCAAAACACGTTAGATTTTGGGCTAGATTTGTGACCTGGGAGCAAAGATGTCCAAATTGAGTTTAGTTTAGTTTATTGTCACGTGTACCGAGGTACAGAGAAAAGCGTTTGTTGCATGCCAACTAGTCAGTGGAAAGACAATACATGATTACAATTGAAGGTAGACACAAAATGCTGGAGTAACTCAACGGGACAGGCAGCATCTCTGGAGAAAAGGATTGGGTAACGTTTCAGGTCAAGACCCTTCTACATGATTACAATTGATCTATTCACAGATACATGATAAGGGAATAATGTTTTGTGCAAGATAAAGCCAGTAAAATCCGATCAAAGATAGTTCAAGGGTATCCTATGAGGTACCTATGAGTTCAGGACTGCTCTCTAGTTGTTGTAGAATGGTTCAGTTGCCTGATAACAGCAAGATGGCATTAAGTAAATGGGAAAACTGGTGTATCTGCAGCTTATCTACCTCGGTGATAGATTTGGGAAGGTTCACTGAAAATGGGTCTTCATCCTTACATTGTACACTGACAATAGACAATAGGTGTAGGAGTAGGCCATTCAGCCCTTCGAGCCAGCACCGCCATTCAATGTGATCATGGCTGATCATCCCCAATCAGTACCCCATTCCTGCCTTCTCCCCACATCCCCTGACTCCGCTATTTTTAAGAGCCCTATCTAGCTCTCTCTTGAAAGCATCCAGAGAACCGGCCTGCACCACTCTCTGAGGCAGAGAATTCCACAGACTCACCACTCTCAGTGAGAAAACTGCATCATGGTCTGCCAATGGTGGAAAGAATGGATGCTTAAACTGGTGGATGGCATGGTAATTGCATAGACAAATTTGCTCTGGATGGTGTCTAAGCTTTCTTTTTTGGTATTATACTCTCTAAAATAGACATGTGAGAAAACAGCAAAGGTGATACTGAAGTATCAAGGGCCGTTGATGGAGACTGCCTGGTGTTTGGGTGTTTTTTACACCAATATCCTGAAAGTGGGATAATCTTCTCTAGCAAGTATTACTGGATCTACTGCCCCTAATGCTCATTTATTACAATTGTATTGAAAGTAATTGTTGGCCTTCTAGGTCAAATTGTGCTTCGATATCAAAAACAATCAATCTCCTGATACCCCAGAATGAGTATAGAGAGTTGAGACCGAACATAAGTTACACAACATAAATGAAGGAAGATGAGCACTGTGGTTTGGCATAATTGGAGCATGGGAACAAAAAGGGACAAAGATAAAATAGAGAAAGACAGCATTATTGATTTTATAACTGACCTGAAATTCTCTTTGGATTAGTTTGTGATTAATCCAAAAACCTTCTGCCTACAAACAGCTGCTGAATTATAAAATCAAGAAACAATACCCCTAGAGTTTCGATTTTCTCTATGACCTCTTAAAATTGTAGAGTTAGATGTATAATATTTTGTTCATATAACCATTCTTCCCAATGAAGTTCAGTTAGATCCTACATTCTAAATGAGTTTGTGCACAATATATTTTTATATCTTTTCCAATGTTCAGCAATTTGATTATCTTTCTCTGAAAGTTGTTACATATGTGAATGCAATGTATTCATTCTTTATCTGCATGTAACAATTGCTGAATGTACAGCAGGGAAAGGTAAACAAATGCCTTTCACAGCAATCAGTTCTTTGTGCAATGGCCTGTTGATCTCTGTGTGTATATATAAACTAAACATTCACTGGTGATATGACACGTTATAATTCGCCAATGCATCTTGATTGAAATTATCTTGTGGGTATCTAAAAAGTAGTTACATGTCTGTTTGAACTCTGTACATAGACCGCATTTAGACTGGGAATGTTGCGTTAATCAGATTATGCAAAGCAAAGATGCTGGATAAGGAACTTGCATTACTCAACAAAGCAAGCGGAGCTTTGAAAAGTACTGGCCTATGATCAAACATTATAGCTGCACAGATGAACTTGACACATTACATGTCTATTCCATGTCTCTCTTTTAGACTGCCTAAAATGTTGTCTTTTAATCTGAGTTAATTGAAGAATTAATTGTGTATTTTGTCACACGTTAAGACATTTTAATGCTTTGATTGTGCTTCAAAAGCTGGATTTTTAGATTAGACTCGTACATTGTTTACTTCTATTGGCCACGTCCTTGTCATACTGTAATAAATATTTTGAGTAAACTTGATTAGGGAAGAGTGCTTTGTGTAAGTTCACTAAACAATGACTTTATTTGTTTTTAATAAAAGAGGCACATACACAAATCTTTGCACCTTTGAAAATTGATTTTGTAATGTATATTTTGTCCAGATTTTGAAGTTTAAGACTATTTGAGAATGTTGGAATAACAACATGACATGTAGCATTACCACACTTATTCATTATGAAGTAGAATATTAACATTGCCAGTTTGCACTCCTGCCCTTCCCAGATAATAGTATTATAAAAATGTTATTAATAATGTTATAAAATCAATGTCAAATACATTATTGTAATAAAATGTCAGGAGTTAAATAAAAACAAAATTGTACAGGTATCTCAATGATAACAATGGTGAGTAAATTATCATAATTAGTAATGGTGGTTGAAGAGGTTTGTCACATCGATGCTCAGTGATTTGGAGGAAGTTTCACTCAGATATAAACTGTTTATACAATGCTGGCTATAATGAAAAGGATGATGTCTGGATTCTCCAAGAGTATTCATTTTCATCACCCAATTTCTTAACTACCTGTTCTAGTTCATTGTAATTGGCTCTGCCCAGTCCATCATCCGCTCTGACCTCCCTACCATCGAGGGGATCTATCACAGTCGCTGCCTCAAAAAGGCTGGCAGCATCATCAAAGGACCCACATCATCCTGGCCACACACTCATCTCCCCGCTACCTTCAGGTAGAAGGTACAGGAGCCTGAAGACTGCAACGTCCAGGTTCAGAAACAGCTTATTCTCCACAGCCATCAGGCTATTGAACTCAACTCAAACAAAACTCTGAACATTAATAGCCCATTAGCTGTTTATTTGCACTTAATCTGGTTTATTTATTCATGTGTGTATATATTTATACAATGATATATGGACACACTGATCTGCTCTGTATTTATGCCTTCTATATTCTGTTGTGCTGAAGCAAAGCAAGAATTTCATTGTCCTACCTGGGACACATGACAATAAACTCTCTTGAATCTTGAATCTTGTGAGCGAGTGGACTACATTAAACATGTTTTATCACACATCTGATGCTGTGGTGAGAGCTGTTCACATCTAAAATTGCCATTTGAGACACGATAATTGTTTCCTTGTGCCAGTCATTGGTGTGTTGGTGTAAAGTGAACCAAATTACTTCATGGGTTGTTCATTTTGGAAAAAAAAGGGTAGAGTTGGGAACAGTGAGTTCCTTACTTTTATCCTGATCAGAGGCTTATGTTCTCAATGCTTTTGGCCTGGCTATGGCAGGCAAGACTTCAAGCAAACCAAAAAAAAAAATGACGTAGGAAGGAATTGCAGATGCTGGTTTACACCGAAGACAGACACAAAATGCTGAAGTAACTCAGCTCGACAGGTAGCATCCCTGGAAAGAAGGAATGGGTGATGTTTTGGGTTGAGACCCTTCAAAATGAATGAGATTGACCGTAATCAGTCAACAACTAGTGAGTTTCTAATTATTTAAAATACAAACAGAAAGTGTTAGGAATACTCAACAGTTCACATAGCATTCTGTAGAGAAAGAAACAGAGATAATGTTTCAAGTTAAAGGCTTTTCATCAGACAAATGATGTTTCAAAAATAAAAAATAATAGTCAATAATAAAAAAAGTGAAACTCCAGAATTCATCAGCTGCATTCCATAGGCTCAAGGCCTGTGAACTGTTGTGCAATTGTGTATATTTAACATGGTATTTTTTCGGTGTAGTAATTTATTCTGTTATCTTAGTGTTCTGTCATTCTTTAAATAAGCCAAACCAGATCTTCGTGACCATTTGTCTCATAACATTGGACAAAGTTTAACAATTCTGGTGGCTGGCATGATCTAATAATCTGTTCCTGGTTCTAGCTTACCTGTCCATCAATTTTGTTAAAGGAAAATATTTTTTTCATTTTCTCAAAATGTTCTTTCCAAATTTCTATTGTTATTAATAAACTAATAACCTGAGTTACAACACAATCAGATATGACCATCTTTCGATTATGTGTATGAGCTGTTCAAAATTGTACAAAGTCTTGTTTTGCCTCAAATAGCGTCTGTTAGCTTTTACCTCTTTACAAGGAATTGTCTGTTCTGTCAACAGCAATAGCTGTAATGGAGAATTTACTGTATTAATATGAATTGGCACACGATCTTAACCTCTTTAAGTACTCAATGACCTTTTCAACTTTTGAACTACAGTCTATCAGTGCAAATTTACAATGAACCCTTTGCGACGTTATGTTTTAATACATACCAAATGCTGAGAACTATAATGGAAATACCAAATTATTCTGATTCTCAGTAATCCCGGAATAACTTCAAAGCTGGTTATAACTTTGTCTTTGACTAGATTCTGACTGAGTAGATGGTAATTATGCATGTTTTCATGGAAGTCCTAGAGCCACCAAGTGCATTTTAAATCTTTTGATAGCTTTTTGGTTATTTGTTCCTTTGTGATAATATAGCTGGACATGGCCAAAATGAAGAGAAGGCTGGTGGACTCGTCTTTTTGAAGTATTTCAATTTGATTTCTATTCTTTTTTTGTGATCTGTCATTGCCTCTGGTTACGTGCTATTCTTGTTTGATTTACCTGCACTGTTCATCGACGTTCTGTGTCATACACTAACTTCATGTAAAGACAGAACATGGGCAACTGATACAAGAAAATATCTTGCAACCTTATTTTGTTTGAACCAAGGATTTAGCCAGGGATTTTCAGTATTACAGATATAAAACATTGCTCTTAACATCAGTCAGATGTTTTGTCTAAATCTTATTAATCATTTAAATGTGGGGTTGTGGATAAGAGAAGACAAATCAGTGCACCAACAGAAAATAATGAGAAGAGGAGATGAATCATTCATCAGCTAAATACATTGAAAGACGTGAAATAATTCATTTCCTGTCTAGATAGGAAAAGCAAACTATGCTTGGCAATTAATATGTGGAACTTGGACAGCAACAGGCCTGAATAGGTCAAAAAGTTGCTTGATTTAATGCACTTTAATCCTATCTTGATGTCTCCAGAGGTGGGAGTTGTACTTCCGCCTGGTTTGAATCTATATTGTCTACGGGAGATTGCTGGAGTTGGCAAAATATTATTTATTCTAATTGATGTTTAGGATCCTTTGAAAGAAAGCAATATGATTCTGTTCCAATGTGCTTCATTACCTCTGGTCAAAATTTGAAACATCGTCATTGTTGTTTCACTGGCAGCCAATTTATAGATTTTTGGCAAAAGAGTACCTTTCCCTCTTTGAAAATGTGTCATGAGTATTTTTTTTTTTTTGAAAGACTGTGTGTCTATTGATGTGGCACTCTTACAAATTGGATTCTGGATTAAGGAACCTAAGAATTTTTGATTTAGAAAGTGATAGAACTGAACTGAGGTGAAATGAAAAATACTGGAAGAAGTTATAAACTTTTACCCTGCTGTCTAAAATATTCTGTCTCACCCGAAAGAGATTTTACCAAGAGAGAGCAATTATTGATTGGATAGAAAGCGCCAATACATTAGTATCACATTTGTATACTGCACGGACTGGGAAATAAAAATCGGCTGCTGACATAAATATACATCTGTGATGATGAAAGTATTTACAATGGTATATATCTAAATTTTAATTTTGGGGAAAAAAGTTAATAATGGCGTGATCACTATCATGATAAATCTATTTCATGTGGGAGATTAAACAATTCAGTTGCATGCTACTGCACCTCTCTTTGAAGATTGCAGAAGAATCAGAAATCCTTCACATATTATTTAGCAGCATCTGCCTCCATGTTCCCACCTACGCTCGGTGCCTTATTCTTGCCGTGCCACTTTTCCCTTCCTTTTGCTCCTGTGGGCCTGACATTGCCATATGCTCACCTGCAAGTGTAGTAATGTAGCATCACAAGGCATTTGCATTCCTCGTTACTCCCTGCCCATCCAAAGCAATTGAGAAGACATTGCCCGCGAAAACGTTCAGTTTAACACCGGAGACAAGTGTCTTCTGCTATTTACTGATAAGATGCTCAAAACAAAAACGCTGCCAACAACATACTCCTGACAATGATTCTTAAAATTTTCACAATGTCCAGGATACAGACCAGGCAGTTTATTTTGTTTTAAAGAATGAGTGAGGTCAAAGCAAGTATGCCTTTTATAAATGTTAAATCATGCATGCTTGCTTAATCGTATTAATATAAAGACCTGTGTTTATAAATTAGTTTTCACAACTATGCCTGGGCCCCTTTTACTGCCAAAATATTGTTCTGTAATATTGTAATGTGTAATGTTGACCACAACAAGGTCACACCAGCAGGTTTTAGTTGAGTGAATGGATATTGGCCAGAACACTGTAGTGGCGTGGTTAATGACCCTTGGTTCTCTCTGTGCAGTTTGACCATTCACCCTATGACTCTGTGAGTTTCCTCCAGGGGGTTCTGGTTTCCTCCCACATTCCGAAGATGAGTGGTTTGGCAGGTTAATTGGCCACAGTAAATTACCCCTTGAGCGTACACGGGTGGTTGAATCAGGGAGGGGGAAGAATCAATTGGGATTAGTGTACATTTCAGTGTGGATGGGTGCTTGATAATTGGCATGGACGCAGTGGGTGTAAGGGCTGTTTCCATGCTGTATGTCTCCAGAACTCCAACATTTTCTTGAATGTTATAATGAGAAGTTTGTCCACCTGAGGCGGCAGATATCATGTCCAAAAGAGTAAAACCAACAATATAGGGTCCCCTCAGTAGTGTTCAGAAATAACAGGTTGATTACTGTTTACAAATGTCTGGAACAGGGGACCAATTAATAATCTTCAATCTCAGAGGCTGGAGTATCACCACTCAGACAAGACTGCTATATTATTGTTACTTGTGTGCTGGCCAAGCCCAAGCCACAATAGATTGTGTAGGAAAGAATTGTAGGAATAGATTGTAGCTGGATCAACTTACATGGAGCTTTGTTGCAAGTGCACTTGAATCAATACTGAAAGGCAGCATTCTGTTTTAAGCACAACTTGAATAGGGCCAAGGTACACAAAAAAGCTGGAGAAACTCAGCGGGTGCAGCAGCATCTATGGAGCGAAGGAAATAGGCAACGTTTCAGGCCGAAACCCTTCCTCAGAGTTGAATAGGGCCAACTCAACCTAACCCAGGATTCACTTAGGATGCAGGTGAAACCTGCGTTAGACCCGATTTCCATGACAATGCATTTACTGTTGATATCCATTCCCATAACTTTCTGCAAATCAGTGATAATTTCTCCAGGAGAAATTCACCCACTCCAAATAAACTTAAAATACCATAAAGGAAGTAGGAAGGGGAGAAGGCTATTCAGCCACTTGAACATGCTTCACAATTCAATGGGATCTACTGCTCTTCCTTATTTCCCCCATAACCTTTCATTCCCTTGCTGCTTATCAATCTATCAGCCTTCTACATACTGAAATTCTGTACCCAAAGACTCACAACCCTGTAAGACACGAAATGCCTTCTCATCTCGTTCTTAGATATATATCCCCTTATTCTGAGACCATGACATCTGTTTCTAGACTCAGCCTTGAGATGAACCATCCTCTAAGCATTTAACCTGTTCAACACCTTTAAAAAAAATAATAATAATTGTCAAGGTTTCATTGTGTTGCTATTTTGTTTTAATGTACAACAGTAATATTTTGACTATTAATCTAGACTTTCATGATATTCCAGTACAAATGTACGACTGGTAGTTTTAAATCTAACTAGACCAAGGGGGACCCGTTGGGTCCTGTCCCCTCAATGGGGGGGGGGGGGGGGGGGGGGGGGCTTGCGGCCGTCACCAAACAGAACAACCACACACCAACTCCCCCCCCCCACACACACACACACACACTAACCCCCCCCCCTTGATATTATATTAATATTATTAATTCGCTTCTTTTACCCCATCCCCCGCCCTATCCAATCACACATAACCCCCAACTGCGCAGGCGCGGCTAGAGGTGGGGGATGGAGAGGGGGGGGGGGGGGGTAAAGAGGGAGAGGGGTAGAGAGGTAGAGAGAGGGAGAGGGAGGGTAGAGGGGGTAGAGATTGAGGGGATTGGGGGGTAGAGACAGGGGAAGGAAGGCTGGTTCTCGAATGCAATACTCCACCACTCACCCATAGGTCCCAATTTTCACCACTCCCCTAGAGAGGGAGTGGGGGGCAGAGAGGGAGGGGGGGGGGGCCTAGAGAGGGGGGGGGGCTGAGAGGGGGGGGGGCAGAAAAGAAGGGCGGCAGAGAGGGAGGGGGCAGAGAGTGAGGGGGGACAGAGAGGGAGGGGGGGCAGAGAGGGAGGAGGGCAGAGAGGTGGGTGGCAGAGAGGCCTCTCCTCTCCTCGGGCCTCTCCTCTCCTCTCCCCTCTACTCTCCCATCTCCTCTGTCCCCCTTTCCTCCCCTCACCTCTTCCCCCCCCCCCCCCCCCCCCCCTCTTCCCCCCCCCCCCCCCCCCTCTCTCTCTTCTCTGCCCCTGGGAGGGAGGGGGTAGAGGCAGCACCTACCTAAGTCGTAGAGCACAAGTCTCCCTATCAGGCGCCAGGCCACGAGCAAAGGCATTGTGATGTCAGCAGCTGGGCAGCCGTTATATTTTATTTAATGTCAATTTGGTGATAGATTTTAGTAAATAACTCATTAAATAATTAACCAAATTTACAGAGGAGTGGATTTTTGAAATCATAAGGTAAATTTCTCCTTGAATATGTAAAAATGTCACCGTTATTGTAACGTCAGCAGCTGGGCAGCGGTCAGATTAGAAAAAAAGGTCAGATTGGTCATCAATTTAATTAAAAAGTTGGGGAAATAATTGACCAAATTTACAGAGGAGCGGATTTCTAAAATCATAAGGAAAATCTCTACTGAAATAGGTAAAAACTTTCCCCGTTTCAGCATCTGGTTTTCGAGGAGATACGTTTCAAATGCGAAATCACACACACACACACACACACACACACACACACACACACACACACACACACACACACACACACACACAGAACTTTAAAAATAGATAGATAGATAGATAGATAGATAGATAGATAGATAGATAGATAGATAGATAGATAGATAGATAGATATGATGACTTAAAAATAACCCATTCTCATTATAAGGACAACAGCAGTAATTACTGTGATAAACGGCAAACTTCGTCATTTTGGCTTGCTGTGTCTACAGTGCCATAAAGTGGAATTACATTCAGCTAATTTAACCAATGCTGCTGAATGATACTTTAATGGTTAATGTATCTGATCCTGTTTCAATGGGATATGACAATTTAAGACATCAGATTGCTGATAACAATGTAACCACGGGCCACTGCAGGTACAAGGACTGATAATCATCAGTACCATCAGTCATTTGGGTTGTGTCTGTTTAAAGACAGCAAGCTGTGGTTTCTATTACACCCTATACCACTTTCAGATGTTAGTAACCAGCTCCCATAATATAAAACACCTCCTATATTAGCTTTAACATATCCTCCTACTAGCTTGTGATGCATGATTTGGGTAAATTATTTCCGATGTTATGTTATTTTAAGTTAGGTAAATATGATTTCCCAGACTGAAGTTAAAAGTTTTTTTGTAAAGGTGAGATTTTGTTGTGTATCAGCCAAAATGTCCTAGTTAATAGTTGAAATTATGTCCACATTTCCTCTCGATTAAAATTTAGCATTATGGCAGATGATTAAAGATCCAATGTACCCACGGAGGGTGATGTAGCTTCTATATTGATCTATCAGAAAATCAATGGGATCAGACATATAAATACTGTGACGAGGAGGGCTAGTCAGGAGCTGGGTACCTTGTGGTGAGTGATTCATTTCCTGACAATCCAAAGCTTTTCCACCATCTGCAAGGCCAAAGTCAGGACCATGACAGAATACTCTTCTCTTCCCTGAATGTGCAGTTCCAGCAACAGTGAAAAAGCTTGTCACTACTTAGGACAAAGCAGCTAAAGGACAAAGCAGCCCACTTGATTGGCATTCTGTCTAACAGCCTGAAGATTCATTCCCTCCTCCACCAGTGGAACACAGGTTCGGCCTGTATGCCTAAAAGAATTGAAGGTTTCATTTTGCAAACTGTTGCAATAAAGGAAATTGTGGTGCATTTTGCAGTTCTCTTAGTTGAGCAGAAGTTCTTTGCATTGAATACACCGACAGCAGTTTCCAAACCTATTTTAGCGGTCTGAGAAACGACTACTGGGGTTTTCAATGTAACTTTATTCGAAAGATCAAGTTGCAGCATACAGGTTAATCAGACACGTCTGGCCACATCGGTGGTCAGCGCTGAACTGGCGCGCGCAAAGGAAAAACCGCGCGAAAACAACAGCCCCTCCCGAGTCACATGACCGCGGCTTCCGAACGCCAGGTTCGATATCTGCATGCACTAGCAGGCGCTGCTACACTATCACCTTTACCACTTGCAGCAGCCTGTGTGACATAATGATTTTAAAGTGCAGATTTACACCCACCGCTAGATTTATTTAAATAATTGATATACTTAGTTTGTGCATTTAAAATGTGCTTGGTAGATATTTTGCTGCATAGAAATAAGAGGTTTTCCATAATATTGATTTGTATTAAATGATGCTCAGATAACAGATTTTATAAAACATTTTAAAAGAACATTTTAATAGTAAGTTTGGTCCACATGGCCAATGACAGTGTTATGAGAAAGCTCACAGGGGTTCTAACTATAATAGAATGTTATTGCTGCAAGAAATTATGTCATAGTATCTAACTCCTATAATGGCTCATCACTGTTATCGCAGCTCCAGGTATTGTACATTTTGGCAGTAAACCTCTTGCTCTGTAAGTTATTTCCACACTATTTATTTGGAACCTGTTTCTTTAAAGCTATACTTATGCAAGGAGATCAATTACATTGAATCAGAATCAATGTAACTTGAAACTGAATCTGCTTCAGAATATTTACACTTGATATTAAGTTGAATTGGGGCATGTGTCAAGAGTTTCAAGTGACCACTCTGTATTTATATTACTGTACAATTGTGCAAAATAAGTGTATTCAATTACAAGCCCCACCCAATCCTGCTGAATTCCTTCTCTCATGAAGAAGCCAAACATATCCCCTCAAGGAAGCAAAACAGGCAGGAAAGTCATCTTCAGGCTACAATCAAACATTTTTGAATGACATGTTCTGAGATTGTCGGAGTCTTAGGAATTGGTTGGATTCCTTTCCTTTTTGTGATGTGACCACAGGAAGCAATGTCACTCAGGGATTGATTAAAAGGGAGAAAGCTAGGGGTTAGGTGGTATATTTACCATATTTGTTACAAGGCATGTGCATAAAATTACTCTGTTATTGATTAATTGCTAATATTGAGCAGCACAATGTCAACTAATTCAGGCAAGTTCCAATAATATTTGATATGAGAGGTAGAATATTGGCAGAACATATTGAGCGAGAATATTGAGAGAACTTTACACTCTATCTGAGCACACTGGGATGGACAGTGGTTCTGCAAAGGAGAAAATGGTTAGCTTGTTCGGGCATTGGAAACAGAAATTTCATCCTTCCCCAGAACAGTTCCCCAGCCTGATGCTGTTACAAATTATGTGGTATTTGCAGTAGGTGCTTGCATTAGCATGCACATTATTTTTGTGATTTGTAACTGACTCTGGATGTTGTACCTAAAAGTGAAATATTAGCTCTGAATAAGGAAAAACAAACACCACAGCTGGTTACACTATTTTATTGCAAATCCAGTTTCATTGTGTAATGCTCCTCCAGGAAAAAAAAAAATCAAAGGACGATTTGCCGATGATGCAGATGGACAGCTGACTGGTATATTTGAGCATAATCTGGATCAATGGATTTTTGGCTGATGATGTGGCCCTGCCTCAAAGGAATCATTCCTCACCCCGCAGCATATGGTCTCTAACTGATTGATCAGTAATGCAAAGATTAAGAAACTTGGGATCGAAAATGTTTCAACATTTAGCATTGTAAAGATAGATTCAAGAAATTGCTTGATGGTCACAATCAAAGATCCTCTAGTATCTTTGGTCACAATTATTAATATCAACTAGTTATAAAGCATCAACCTTCAAATTATATGGCAATAACTTTTAAATCACAAATTATCATGAATTTAATTAATATGGTTTCATTTCATTTACAATACATTACAATAGATTTAGAAAAGGTACAGGAGTGCTGCTCTGGGATTTTCATCTGTTAAAGAGTGTTAACCTCAAAGTCTCTGATTGGCAAAATCGCAATTGTTGTTGGGAGACGATGATTTAACAAATAAAATGAACATAATTTTCCTGTCTCCCCTGCTCTGAATTTCATGTTCCCTCACCTCTGTTACTATGAACATAGCCACTCATCATCATCCCATCTCTGGCCTTTGTCCGCCTGTCTGTAGATCAAAACCACCCTCACCTGTATCCATCTGTGACCTGCCAAGCCTTGTCCTGCCCTCCCTCCCCCCCACCCACCGACTCCCCCCCCCCCCCCCCCCCCCCCCCAAGAAGGGCCCCAAACTGAAGTCGCCTATCCCTGTTCCCTAGACATGCTGCCTGACCCGCTGAGTTACTCCAGCACTTTGTGTCTTTTTTTGGTAAACCAGCACATGCAGCTCCTTGTATCTGCCTCTCATCATTTTGCTTTGTTTAATTTAGAATATTCCACCTTAGCCGGCATGCTAGCCAAGCCCTGGTCTACGTATCCTTGCTTCATAGGCACACACATACATAGGTGCATAAATATAAAGTACACATTATCACTGGAGCAGACCTTATGATTACTCTAGTTTATAATAATACTTCTCTGCATATTAGTTACATCATCTAATAGGATGCATTTGTGTCATAAAATATACTGCTATAGGGGCTTGATGCCAACTCAAGTAATACACCTACAAGATTCACCAGGATTTCTTTGTCACAACACTTTTGCGAAATGGAACTTTCAATTCTCTTCGCCTTTCATTTTCCCGCCAAATATGAAGGCATTGGTCAAGAGCAATTAGTTTATTTAAGGAACAGCATCCAATGGAAGTGTAAGTGAGGGGAAGGCTGAATGTTTTTTAAATATGACTAGTTGCAAATACCTTTTTTTCCACCCAGAAGTGTTTCACATTAATGGAAAAAAAAGTTCTCTCCTCAAAGTTGCCCTTCGACTTCCTCGCTGAATTGAAGGATGAATGAGATGAAAGCTTGCTGGTGATGTGTTGTGTTGTGGGGTGGGGGTGGATTAACCTGTCCCACCTCCACTACTTGTCCCTCTGCCGTGAGGGACACACACACTCTCCCCGCACTCTCACAATGAAGTGATTTACTGTCACGGTGACCGGCTCCCATGACATTTTAGATGGACAAGCCAAGGGCGGGAGTAGAGAGCAAACAAAACGATGTTGTTTTCGTCTGAGAGTGTGAGGGAGGGACGGACGGAGCCGGGCCGGTGTTGTCCTTTGGGCGGGAGAATGAATGACCTGTCCCGGGTGCCCATACACACTTGGTTTAACATTTACATTCTCCGTGCTCGCAGACACACGGAGTCGCTGCCGCCGCCGCCTCTCGCTGGAAGGAGCGGGCGGACTGGCCTCAATTGAACTTAAACAAAAAAAAATTTGTTGCAAACTCACTGGCGGCAGTTTAATCACAGTTTATTTTTCACAACAGCTTCCTCGCTAGTTCAAGTTCTTAGTTTTATCGGCTGGATGACCGCGAATTGTGTTGAATAATTCAACAACAAAACAAAACCCCGCAGGAGCTGTATGCGCTCTAAACCAGACCGGGCTTTGATACTAATCTGTGCCTTAAATCCCCCCCTTTCTGCCCCGCTGTTTCACTTGCTTGTGAGTGGCAGAGGCCGGAGGTCCATTCAGTCGCTGCTGGATTTGTACAGCTTCTAATGGCCGGCCCGGCCCGGCGACATGATCCTGCCTTTATCGATCCATTGATTACACATGGTCCTGCTCTGACCTCCTGATCCCAAAGAAGCCGTTTCCATGGAGACTGGAAGTCCTCCTCCAGCCTTTTTTTCCCCACTCTGTGTCTCTGGCAGGAATTTCTCTGGGCAGCAGCTGATTGTAAATTCCTGCAGATACTGGAAGCATTGCGTGTGAGTGTCTCCCTCCTCCCCCTTTGTTGAATCCCGAGCAAGATCCACGGTCTCTCCATCTCCGCTCTTCCTCCCTCTCTCCTGTGTGTGTGTGTGCGTCTCTCTCTCTCTCTCTCTCTTTCTCTCTCTCTCCCCCACCCCCTCTCCTCTCCTCCCTCCCTCCAGACCTTGTGTTGCTCGCAGCGATGATCAGGGCACAGCAAACCCTCCTGATCCCACAGAGGGCAATCTGACTGACGTGGGAGGCTCCGATCGAGGTTGATTTCAGCTCCATCAGGACCTCTTAGAGGAGAGTGAGAGAGAGAGAAAGAAGAGGAAAAAATTCGCGTCGCATCCCTGCCCCGAAAGACATCTGAAAATGCAGAGCAGAATAGAGGCTATCCGTCTGTCCGGCTGCTACTGTTTGTTGCTCCTTCTCTTAAACCCACTCAGCACCGCGGGAAATAAGGCAAATCAAGGTAAGGAAACCTTATGGTATTCCCCTACACCCAGTCTCCCTCGCCCTCTTCACTTTAAACATGTTTTGTTCCTTCTGTGAATCCGCTCAGCGCTGAGATTCAGTTCGTGAACTGTAAAGGATCACAGGGGTCTGATTGCATGGGGGAACCGTCTCTGTGTGTGAGACAGGGCATGTGTTTAAATAAGATCAACAATCCCACATAAGGGGAGAAAAAAAAAGTGGGTAAGACAACAATTTTGTAATTTGAGTTCAATTGAAAGACAATGTTGTGCGCAACTTTTAAACCTTAAAGTAATCTTGATTAAAGTCTCATTTGCTGACACTCTTTTAAAATATGGTAACTATAGACCCTGTATTCTGTTCTCAAATAAGCCCAATCTTTCCAACCTGATGTGTTCAGGATATTTTCTTTCTCACCACAGATTGATACAAGTTTTCCAACTGTGTACACTATAGAAAGCTGATGTCAATGTCAACAATATTTGCAGTTTCCCTAAACACTAATGAGATGAAATAAATTGATCAACATGTTTAATGCAAAATTATGTTTCATAATTGAACTAGCAGATATGATACATTTAAGAATCAGAACGGTGTATAGAATATGTGTATATATATATGCGTGTATATTTGATGTGAGTGAAAACAGTATTTAATAATTTTCATTCATTTAGATAGGAATAAATTAATTGTTTTACAATTGACTTATTGTTATGCAAACTGTAAATCAATAGAACATTAAATAATCGGTTGGCTTGGATTCAGCCAACACAGACATAGTACAATACTTAGGAACATACACTCAAATCTGGCTTTTCAAATCCTGTTTTACTTGTGTCTGCTGACATTGTGGCAATAACAAAACAAACACTGCAATGTGGTTTTAGTCTTTAGTTTATTAGCTGGGCGATTGACATATGTATTTGCTGAAAAATGTAATCTGAACAAGCTGGGACTTATTCAGCATGATGTTGACACATTACTGTGCAAAGTGCTGAGTGAACATTTAACCAAGAATTTGCACCACTTTGAGCATAGCTTAACGTAGCTGAATATACAATTGTTACATTAGATGGAGTTAGTTTGATATCTGTGCTGTGACTACCCAACAAAGAATTGCAAAAACTATGGTATGTTCAGTGAGAGCTGTCTGTGAGGTGTTTTTAGTTTTTCTGAATAATTTTGGTGAGGTGGATGGGAAGTTAGAATTTCTGTTAACTATTTTTCTCCTGTTCTGTTGGGAAATTATTCTGGTTATCTACCTGCTCTCGCTCTCTGGTACATTGTTCAAGTTGCCATTCTTCATGTAAAATCATACAGTAAGTGTTAGAAACTATTTGAGTTGGTTCATCATATTCCAACCTTTTCCAATGTGTGCTTAACACTTACAATTGTTCAGCGATCAATTGGAGCCACTGAGCATTGACTATGAGGAGAGACCTTGTCCAATTCCTGTCTTTCCGTTACAATTAACACTGAGGCCAATTCAGGTCCCCACAGTGGCCAAATGAGATGTGATCATTGGTTAAACTGTTCATTTCTAATCATTGCGCATGCTGTGCTCAATCATTTGAATTGGTTTCATAAGCAAACACCACTATTGAGTTATGCTTGTCTTCCTTTTTAAATTCCTAAAAATTCAATTATTTCACAAAGAAAATATCGTTGGAAGCTGCTCTGTATGGGACTAGTAAGATAATTTTAAAATGAATTGAATTAAATTAAATTGTCATTTTTTAAAGTTTAGTGTGTAATGTGGACATGGTTTTCCATCAGATGTTTTTGTTGCACTTGGTATGGCAGCCTGAGAGTTGAATGGCCTGATTTATTTTGCAATAATGAATCGATTGTTTCATGAAGACTGTACAACTGATGGGAATTTACAAAAGCAACAGTATCCTACAGTCTATCTTGAAATATTACCAAGGTGAACCCTCAGAGCTGACATTCTTGGTGTAGAACAAAAGATGTTTCCCATTATCGATGCTCAGTATGTGCAAGGGAAACACCTCTCATGAGATGAGTGCATTGCAGATCATCCACACTTACTTAATACATGAGAGGTTGGCTGGGGAGGTGGGTGATGTGGACATTCTGCTGGGTTCCCGAACTGTTTGAAATCGAGTGTTAGTAAATTCTAAACACTCACTCCACCCCATATGCTACCACTATCCCGAGTGCAGAGTATAAGGTTTCAAATAATTACATCTAACAAATTGTCACCACTCATTAGCGAATACTTTCTGCAAGCAATGTTTGATGTATTTTCTCAGCTGTAGAGTCAGACCCCTTTTATATTATGTGTAGGGTAACCGTGAAGAATTGGATGTCTAGCCTTTATAGCTTTCATCATATTGCTTGTAAACACATGAAACAAATGTGTTTACATGTGTAATGTAAAGCTGCAGAGGCACCATCTGATTTTTTACACTTTAGTTTGATCTTCTCTTATGTTAATATGCATCTAAAGATTGCAAGTAAAATGCTTTGTTTCTGTTCTGCCTCTTTCTTATGATTCTTTGAAAGGTATAAACTCATGGAGGACTTTAGTTCCACAGGTTCCAGTGCCATGGAATCTCCTTCAAGTGGCCACTTTGTGTACTGGAATCGAGAATGAAGGGTTTTGCCAGGTTATTGCCTGTAGAGCTGATGGAAACAAGGGGCGGGGCGGCATATCTGAGCTCCATCCAACAATATATCCAAGGGTAGCTAGTACTCAACGGTCAGAAACAGAGATCCTGGCTGATATCTTCTTTTCTCTTTTATTAGTTCACAGGTGAAATACTTTTGATCTTTTTACTCTTTAGTCAGAGTAATTGTTTAGATCAAAAACAAAATGCTGGAGGAATGCAACGGGTTGGGCAGCATCAGTGGAAGGCAATGGACAAATAATGTTTTGGGTTGGGACCCTTCGTCAGACTTCGACCCGAAACGTCACCTGTCCATTTCTCTCCTTAGATTCTGGCTGTCTTGCTGAATTCCTTCAGCATTTTGTTTCTCGATCAAGATTCCAGCATCTGCAGTCTTTTGCGATTGTTTATATTTCTGATATTGTTCAGTTCAGTTGAGTTTAGTTTATTGTCACGTGTACCGAGGTGCAGTGAAAAGCTTTTTGTTGATAATATTATGAAATCATTACCGAATGTGAAGACTGCTTACTTTCCCATTGGCATGTTATATTGTACAACCTCTGGCTGTCAGTGCTGTTTAAACTACAGGGAAGATTCAGCAGCAATCGGAAAAACTGCGGCCGCACAATTTTGAAGCCACGATTTGTATTCCTGTTCATGGACTGTGTTACTTTTTCTATGGCACACTCAACCTTGCCAACAATATGATCGGAGCACTCAAACGGCATTCTGCTAAATTTGTGTATAATACGATTTAGTTCTGGCATAATCCAGTTATGAAAATAATTTGTTTGTTCAGTTTTTATACTGCAACAAAGAAATGTGAACCTGGTGCTACTGCCGTTGGCTCTCTGCCACTGCACTGGCCCCTGGCATGATGTGATTAATGCCAAAAAGTAAAGAAACTACCCGTTGTAAGTTTCATCTGTATAGATTACAGTCTCCACCTGGCTTGTGCAAAAACATTAACAACAGCATAATAAACCTGTTGTCCTGATTGTCTGGTTTCCTGCTGTACCATTCAATATATTTTAAATTATGAAAGAATGGATCGACTGGGCTTATATTCACTGGAATGTAGAAGCATGAGAGAGGATCTTATAGAAATATATTAAATTATTAAGGGACTGGACAGGTTGGATGCAGGAAAAAAATTCCCGATGTTGGGGGAGTCCAGAACCAGGGGTCACAGTTTAAGAATAAGGGGTAGGCCATTTAGGACTGAAATAAGCAAAAACTTTTCCACCCCGAGAATTGTGAATCTGCAGAATTCTCTGCCAAGAAGGCAGTGGAGGCCAATTCACTGGATGTGTTCAAAAGAGAGTTAGATATAGCTCTTAGGGCTAATGGAATCAAGGGATAGGGGGAAAAAGCAGGAACGGATACTGATTCTGGATGATCAGCTATGATCATATTGAATGACAGTGCTTGCCTGAAGGGACAAATGGCCTGCTCCTGCACCTATTTTCTATTTTTCTATATTTCTAAAGGAAGTGGTTGGAGAGTCGAGTATCACTTGGCAATGAATGTTTTTCATGTTATTGGACCTGTTATTTTTCTTCTTAAGGTATATAACTATCTAAAATAAATAGAAAAACACTTAAAGTACCTGCATCTTCTCGCCTTTTTGATTTGAGTATTGTACCTGCAAAATGTTTTTTTTTACGATTATTTTTATCTTAAAAAAAATTGGAAAAAAATATTAGATGGTAGGAGTATGTTTGGCAAATTCATTATTGTGTTCGATGTGTTTGTGATCAGATGAAAACACATTAAACTGGAACATGTATTCATGGTTTGATTGGGAACAATTCAGCTTTAGGAGCAGTTTGTAATGAATATCAATGTTGAATCAAACAACAAGTTTGTTTAAAAAACAATGTTCTCTTCCCTCAAAGAGGATAGTCAGCTGATGCAGGGATTTTATTCATTGTATCCTTTGTTTTTAAAAGTGGAGGTGTCATTCACCAAAGCAACAGTAAATCCCATAGTGAATGCAGAAGTGCCCTAATTAGTGGCAACTAATGAAATAAATATTGCAAATGGCAGATTTAGTGGTATTTTCAAGCATATTCAAGAGATTCTTAGACTTCCAGCCTCCAGAATTGAGCTCAAAGTTTATTGTGGAGTAAATTTTCTTCAGATTTCTGCATTGGAATTTTGTTTTGTGTGCGTGATGATTTTGTAGTTTTTAAGGAAGCTATTGTAAGATTTTTGCCTGGCTGAAATCTCTTCACTATGGCAGCAATGCTTATTTAAGATCAGAGTGCTGGAATTTGAAATATTCTTTGGGCTTAAAAGTTTTCTATACTCATCCCCCATTTGGTTCCTCTGAGGATGTTTTTTTTTCGCCTTCCCCTTTCTGGGACCTCCTGTGTCATGCACCCAGGCTAAAATATGTGCAAGGGGTTCCCAGCTAAAACAGTTAATTCTCTGTTGATTAACACCTTTTGGCAAGAAGAGTTGTGTGAATATCTGGATAGGAATGGGATGAAAGGTTATAAAGATAGTGGACAGACAGGAATAATTTAGTGCCCTGTGGAACATATTGGCTTCTGAGCTGCCTGGGCTGTGGGAAATGTCAGGGTGGAGGGAGAGGAATGGTCAGGGATGAATAATGTAGATGTGGGGTTAACAGATTGTGCGGACGACTTTCACAACATTGACCTTTAGGAAGAGGGGCAAGGAAAACTTTGCACAATCTTTCCTCGGGAGATTAACAGGTCGCAATGATGTAAAACAAAAGTAATGAACAAGTTGCAAATGTGGGACGTATTAAACAAGCAGAGAAATGCACACTGGTCAGTCAGCATGCCATAAGAGCAAAAGGTATTGACATTTTAGCAAACTGAATAAATAAATATTAACAAAGAGGCCAGAGTGTGAGTAATTCAACAGCCTTTCCTTGTTTTGTAATAAGATTCTTTCCTGATATTGATGTAGTTTGGCTTGGACCTTGGCAAGTAGTGACATTGTTGAGCTTATTGCATGGAGGATTGGGCTTTCAATTCCAGAATATTTTACTTCATTTTATTTTGGTTTAATTTGTCTTGTGCTTACATCTCTGCATATCATGAACAAACCACTTCAAACAACATTGATGGTAATCAAAATAAAGTGTGCAAAAAACAAACTTTTGGAGGAGCTCAGATGGGTCAAGCAGCAACTGCAGATGAGAACTATGGCATAAATTACAAAGGAGGCTCTGAGAAGTTCCTTGGATCATTTTTACCGTCCACCTGGTATTCCCTTGTCATGGTGGAACCCAGAGTAAAGTGTCTATTGGGGATCTCATGTCAAGAATGTGAATGACATGGGTCACCCACCAGAGTGAAATGAGTGTAATTGGGGCTGCAGCGCTGGGGATATTGTTCAGGGTGAGTTTGTGGATGTTGTCTGGCTTGCCAGTGGGGTCGGAAGATGTTGGGTGTGCAATGCCTGCAGTTTTTGAGGAGGTCTGGTGGTCTATATCACTGCTGCTTGGTAGAACATTAAAATTATGCCAGACTAAAGATTTTGACTTAAACTCTGGTTCTGGAGTCAATGTGCGTGAGTTAAGCAGTTGTCTCTTCACCAAAAGGGAGGTTGTTGAAGATGAGGTGTCGCATTTCAGTGAGAAAGTTAAGGTTAGGGCTGGGGAATGATGCAGCTCTGTTCGTTAATTGTTTCCTCTGCTTTCCCATTCAAATGAAAGATCTTCCACCTGAAATGTCAAGTTTCTCTTTCCCCAGATGCTACCCAAACTGTTGAACGTTTCCAGCATTTTTTGTTATCTGCACGTTGCTGTGCCACTTGTGCTCTTTCCGCCCAATTCAATATCTTTAGATCTTGGATTCTCTCTTGGCTGTCAGCCTTCAGGTACCTGTAGAGATGCTGCTTTTCCATGGATGGAAGGTGATTTTTAAGCCAGGTTTGCCTTGTGTTTAAAGTTAATCGGTTCCCTGATCTCTTGATCATTTTCATTAAACCAGTCCTGCTGTATTTTTATAGGGATTCCAAGAGACTACAGCGTTATGAAAAGTTGTGATGTTCAGTGTGGTCCATAATGTAGCTCCCATTGGTTGTCATTCTTCAGATTGTCTGTGAGGTGCTGCTTGAAAAAAAACTTATCTCTGAGAAGAATGCGGTTCTAATGTTTGATCTGCTTATAATACTATTTTTGTTACTGCATTTATTTTGGGGTCAGACTTTGGAGATAATTATTAGGTGGATTATTATTAGGATCCCTGACCATTCCTCTCCCTCCACCCTGACATTTCCCACAGCCCAGGAAATGAGAGTGGATTAATTATTGATCAAATCATCATGAACTGCCATGAAGCATTATTACACACAGGCATGCATTGTATCTGATTTTCTCAAAGGTTTACACACAATAAAAATATCCAAAAATGGAAGCAGTGTAAAATGATGGCCCTTTTTCAATGGAGTCTTGTATTGTTTCTCTCTTAGTATTATTGATCAAAAAATGCATTAATGACAATTTTGTTGGATATTTATGCATTTCCTAAAAAGTTGTAGTATTTTGGAGGAGATGGTATTCTTTAACACAAAGCAATTAGCTGTATGGTGCACAAAAGCTTGGGTCAAGAGTGGTTTATTGTCATTTGTCCTAAAACAAGAACAATGAAATTCTTACCTGCAACAATGCAACAGATAAGCAAACACAGTACTCTGTAAACGCCATAACAAACAAGAAAAAAAGTTCAGTATATATGTATACAAACAATAATAGTACAAAGATAAAAACAATGCCCCAAGTCTATGTGGCTCAGAGCCTATTTGGAGGTTGTAGTGTTCAATAGCCCTGATGGTTCTAGGGAAAAACCTGCTCCTGAACCTGGGCATTACAGCATATTTGTGACACCATGCGTTTGAAGAATGGCCCCGACCCGAAATGTCACCTATCCATGTTCTCCAGAGATTGTGCCTGATCCGCTGAGTTCCTCATTTTTTGTAAACCTACATTTGCAGTTCCTTTTTTCTGCCATACAATTTTATTGTAATCTAAAATTGTTTAGAGCTCTCTTTGTCATCATACATTTTAGATTCTAATTTTTAAATATCTTAAAATATAAATATGCTTGCTTCCTTATTCAAGAGAGTAGCATCCAACCAAATGTCCTAGCGCAGGTACCAGATGTGTTCCTTCAACCCTTCTTTTGGGACATGACTGCACTGACAATGGTGGCCAATTCCTCCATCATTTAACATACTGAAAGCCACTGCTTTCCATTCTTCTCACTCTCTTTCAAAACCTCTTCTGGACTACCTTTAAGTGTTCTGTACAATATCAGTGGCCTCTCTCCTCACTTTTATGTCACGGGTTACAAAATGCTGCTCTGGTCTACAAATTGCTGCTGTTTCCTTGTTATTTATTCCACCTTAATGGGCTGCCCGTTCTAAGGACACTGACAGTCTGGGGCATTGGCAATGGATGTTCAGTTTTTAACCATGGGGATGGAATTTTCTTGGTTTTAAGTTCCTCTACTTTCTGGTATGAAACCTCTGAACCACTGTTGTGACTTTGCCTCAATGTCCTCGTTAGGTCTGGGGAAAATGAGGCAACGATGCCCACCTGCTACCTGCACCACTTTGCCTGTGGTGCTTTGAAGTATGATCTTTAGAGCAATAACTCATCCAGTACAAATGAACTTCAAAATCTAAAACATCGTTTTTTAATGCAGTTTAGTTTTGGATACATGTTGCATGTAATAAAATAATTTGCATACTGAGTTTGTCTATCAAATCCCACTTGAAACAATGCAGTGTCATGTGCTTGCACCCCGCTCTAAATGGTAGTAAGTCAGTTAAAACACAATAATTTCACATAGCATTATTTTGCTGAATCAGACACAAAAAGTCATGGAATATGAAGATAAGATAATGTGGATTTTGAACAGTGCATTATAGAACGTGTTTAAAAACTGTCACTTAACACAAAAGATCAATGGCTTTGATGAATAAGCACATGGCTTGCCACAGTTGAGGCAGACACATCACCAAGATTTGATTTTTGGCCTAAGTTGGGTCATTGATGGCCTGAGCATTCCAGCTCTGGAACAGGATTTGGTGAAAGAACTGCCACGTGATCCATTACTTATCTTGAGTATTTTACTGCCTGGACCAGGGAAGCAGTTTGCCAGAATTCTTAACAATTCCATTTCTTGGTTTGAATTCAGATGGACTAATCAATTTCCTCCCCAGTAAGACCCCACCATGCAGACCCCAGTAACAGACACGCAACACCCTGGACCATTCTCCACTTGCTTCTCTTTACCACATTCTCTGTACTCCTTGTACCACAGACAGGCCCAGCTTGAGCATGTTCTCAACTTTCAAATGGTATTTCTGCACTTGAGTTTTTTTTAATGGAATGCTCTTACGAAACGCTTGGAAAATCTGTTACTTAATGTTGAGTGCATGATTGTAACAAGAAATTGTTTTGGCTCTTCTGATGAGACCAGTCTTGTGGTGTATTATCTCTGAAATGTCTTGAAGTTTTTCGAATTGTGAAAGTTTTGAATCTGTGTTCAAAATGGCAAAGCGGTTTGATGGAGTAAAGGTGGAGTAACACTGCAGAAGTGGATGAGCCAGTAACCATGCCACATGGAACTAAGATAAAAATACGCAGAGAATTTTAGTTTAACACATGTACTGTGATCTTGACTGTTTGGTGGAAATGTGTTCAACAATAAAGGGAGACACAAGAGACTGACTGGATATTTGTTGCAATAATAAAGGGAATTGGGTAGATAAAAATAAAAAGTTCACAAGGGTGCAGGGAATGATCGGGATGATCAGACTCTGCGCCCATATGACTTCAGTAGTGAGTACACAAGAAACTTTGTGTTAATACCTGAGAGGATCCACGAGGAAAACATAAGATGTCCATGAAATTGTCTTTTTCTGGTCTTCTTTGTTTTACTCATTACTTCTGTTGCTGGCTTTACTTTCATTTGGGCGACTGCCACAAAAGTCAGCCTGGAGTTTCTTGGATGTGTGTCAGCACTTGCAAGGGAACCTTCACACAACTTCAAGTTTGATTGCCACAACCCTGCACCTTTGGGCTGCCTTGCAGTATTTCATTGCTGTTTTATCGATGGCTGACCAACCTTTCCACTCTCAATGCCCTGTAAACAGAATGTAAGTAAATCAGCAAGAGTTGCAAAACACCAGGCAAAGTATGCAATCTCTTGCTATGAAATTTGGGCAGTAAATTAGTATGCAGGATATGCTGACGTTCATGAACCACTCAAGCTTTTTTTGTGGCTTGTGTTGTCATCACATTTGTTGAGTTAAATAACTCCTTTGCAGCTCGCTATCAACCATCTATTATCCTGCAATGATGATACTTGTGCAGAGATTCTGATTGCCGTGTATTTCTCATTGTGGTTAAAGTAATGGGACGGGAGATTCAATCCCAGTGATTTTCATTGACTTTCCGGTAAATGACCCACAATTTTAGTTGAGAAAATAGTTGCATCAGATTTGTAATTGTGGCAAAATGACCAGTGGCAACTTTGCTTTCAATATTGTTCATAAATTTCCATTGGACTTTAAAGGGCCTGTCCCAGTTGGGCGCCATTTGCGCGTCATTTACGTGACATCATTTACGCGTCATAATTTACCCGACATGACGTACGACGGCACGTCGTGACGTGCACGTGATGCGTGCATGGCGTGCATTATGCACGCATGGCGGCGTAGGAAGTGATGGGCGGTCGCGCGCGGTGCCCCAGGATTTTGGGATTCACAAAATCTTTGCGCGCTACCTGCGTGACGTGCAAATGACACCCAAGTGGGGCAGGCCCTTAACTCCTTCAAAAAGTGAACGCCTGTTTCCGAAAACATATGTCACCTTGCTTTACTAAAGATCCATTGTACATTTTACTTTGTTGCATAAATAAATGACTATAAGTGCACACATTATAGAAAATTGTGTAGAATAATGGTTTCAAAAATAGGTCTGTACTTAAAAAAATATTTTTGTATTTATGTAGATAAATTTATCATCCGGTGTGGTTCTTAGGCTACACAGTCAATGATTTTGGGGATGAAAGGTTGTTTATAATTTAAGTTTTTACTTTTCAAGGGCTACTCTGCTCTATAAACAAGGTCACGCAAAGCTCTGGTGCCAATGTTGTAATTCACACAAATCACCCTTTAACCAACACCTGTCTGCGTGCTGGCTGACAGCAGGTCCCAGTTAAGCAGTGCTTTGATTCTTTCAAATCTGCTCTTCCCAGATCCATAACCCATGAGGTATCTGTGCTTCTCTTGAGAATCCTTGAATTTAATTGCTACATTATTGGCAGGGGCTAAGGTTCTATAATTGTCTGCCTTTCCCATTCTTTATTTCCTTCTGATAAAATGTCCCAAAAGAATGTCCTCATGTGGCTCAGCATCATTTTCTTGGATAATGCCTTTGTGATTGCCTTGTGAAGTTTATATTAGGTTAAATGCGCTGTATGAATGGAAGCTCTTGTAATAGACATAGACTGTTGAACCTTTTCTCCCTCCCCGTTACTGCAACAACGCTTTCTCTCTCTCTCTCTCCACTGATTTCCTGGATTTTGCTGTCACTATTTACCTTGAAGCCTCTCTTCCAAATGAATCACTTGTTCTAACCCCTCTAGCTGCATACTGACCTTGTCTTACAAGCTGACCATGGGCTGTATGACGATAAATTAATAATTGGGCATTTCCAATTGATCTGAAAAGCTTGGGGACAATTGGCTGCAGGTGTCTGAGAGTAAACTCGTAATTAACCCATATGTTAAAATCAAACTTACTGCTCCTTTCTATAGCTGTAATTATCTTTATTGAAATTCGAAAGACTCTAATAAGACTTTCGTTCTCTCAGCTGTTCTTGATTACTTTCATATCTGGATCTGGTAACCATAAAAGCTGCCTGACAATCACAATAAATGAGAAAATCTGTTAGACTTGAGGAGTAAAATTGAATTCTTACCAGAGCAGCATTTGCTAGACAATAACACTGACTCCTCTAATGAATACCCACTTACTAACAGAACTCTTAACTTTGTTCAGAATTCAATTCAACGCTTAAGATTGGCAAAGAATGTAAAGTTTAGAAGTTGAAGATAGAGGAAAGCAATATTTCCATATTTTCCATAACTAGAACAGTACATCACAGGACACACTCATGTGTCTGTTCCACCACCAGTGTATTTGAGGCACCCGCTACTTTCTGTGTAAAAAAGAAAGTCCCCTTAAACTTTTTCTCTCTGACCTTAAAGCTATTTGACATTTCTACCCTGGGAGAAAGGTTCTGACTGTTTACCCTATCTATGCCTCTCATTATTTTGTATACTGATAGGTCTCCTCTCAGCCTCTGATGCTCCAGAGAAAACAATTCAAGTCTATCCAAACTCTCCATACAACTAATACACTATAATCCTTGCACCCAATCATATTATAAAGTTGGTGTACGGTTTGTGATGCTTATGCACAAATTTTGTCAGGAATTTTGAGTAAGTCTTTAATGTCAGTATTTATTATAAGTATATAAACATTTATAATGTGAATATCTGTGTTTGTGGTTATGGTTCATTTACAGGCCTCTCATATTATTCCTTCCACTAGATGGCGCTCATACCTTGTCCTGCCACATGGCTATTGTCACTTCTCCAACAAACCTCATCTGGTGCACCTTTGCTTTCCAGAGTGAATATCTTTTGTTTTCTTTTCTCTCTGAGACTTGGTATCCCTTTTTTCCCTCAATCACAAGGACTATTGCATACTGTGGCTCCCCTGAAATCTCGCCCATTCCCAGCTATTCAAATTTCCTTATAGTAGATCTTTGCAATGGTATGAGATAATTATTCCCGATGTTGGGGAAGTCCAGAACTAGGGGTCACAGTTTAAGGATAAGAAGGAAGTCTTTTAGGACCGAGATGAGAAAATCATTTTTTACACAGAGAGTGGTAAATCTGTGGAATTCTCTGCCACAGAAGGTAGTTGAGGCCAGTTCATTGGCTATATTTAAGTTAGATGTGGCCCTTGTGGCTAAAGGGATCAGGGGGTATGGAGTGAAGGCAGGGATGGGATACTGAGTTGGATGATCAGCCATGATCATATCAAATGGTGGTGCAGGCTTGAAGGGCCGAATGGCCTACTCCTGCACCTATTTTCTATGTTTCTATGATAGATTGGCCACAATAGTTTCAAATTCTCATTGCAGTGTACATCTTCAGGCATGTTTACAATGGTTCTGTGACTGGAACCAGTAGAACTATTGATTACTGTGGCTTTGTTCATGAAACGTTTTGGTGGCAAGTGATGGCATCTTAGGCAGAATGATTTACAGCTTTTCTTTAAAAGAAACCTCTAGAATAGGAGAGAGAGCATTTTAGTTTTTCAAAAAACTATAAAAGATACATCTGGTTTTATATATAATTGTGTGTGTGTGTGTGTATATAAGCACAGGCGCAATACTGATGATTATGGTGTGACAAAAGGAAAACAATGTTTGGAAAGAGCATTAAATGGTGAAGAAAGGCCCCTATCAGAAACATCACGTGTGCATTTCCCCCACAGATGCTGCATGACTTGCTGAGTTCCTCAAGCATTTTGTATTTCGTATCACGATACGATACGATAAAACATTATTCTTCCTGCAGGGAAATTGGTCTGCCGACAGTCACAGCACACAAGGTACATAAAGACTTGAAATTAAAAGTGCAAACTCCCCCTCTCACATTCATCGACCGTGGGGCCCCACCACCATCGAGGCTCCCGTTGCTGCCGAGGCCCAACTACCGCCGAGTTTCCCACTGCTGCCGCTGAGGCTCCCATCGCCGCCGCCTCTGAGGCTCCTTTGGCCCAGACAGGCCTCGCCGCCCGGCTTCACCACAGTCCCCTGGGAGGCCGGTGGGGCAAGACTGGGCTACCGGGGCATGTTCCGGTCTTCAGTTATTGTTCTGGTCGTTGGCGGCGCCGTTGTTCGGCGGTTGGATAGGGCAGACGCGGCTCCTCGGGACTTAACTGGAGTGGTGTTTGAATCTCTCTTGAAAGTTGTTTGTGACTTTTTAGTGCAGAACTGATGAAAATAATACATAGTATGGTCAGTGTTATGGCTGTCGAGTTTGTTAATGCAGAGCTTCTGTACTTCTGGCCCTGACCTTCACTCTTTGCTCCAATTTTCTGTTAACCAGGGTTAGGAATTTGCAATGAGGGCCTGAGGTCAGTTACTTTTAAGTAATGAAAACAGAATGCTGAGATTTTCAGTCTTTGAATTTATCCTAACAAAGAGAAAATATCAAATAAGCAAACATATGGAGACCAATTTTAATGCCACAAGGAGGAAGTCAATGGCTACAGTTTTTAAAGCTCTTGCCAAATGTTCAGAGCCAGAGAAGCACTTTTCCTTCAGTTGGCTGCTTTGCTTGCTAAATCGCATGTGCTATAATGCTGAAAAAAACTTTGTAATAATAAAACTGTTCAAACGGAGCTTTATTCATCCATGATATTAGTAAAAACTACCAAGCGATATCTATACCAAAAACACAGTTTAATATAAATGTTGTGCCCGCTGTAACATTTGATCTTTTTGTTTTAAGTGGACTCATTCTGATTTTTTTCCAACTCGCATCCAATTCTATCACCTTATCCAAGTTACAGTTTTAAAATGTTTTACTTGCCTTCTGTTCTACCAACATCACATTGTCAAATTTAGACAACATATAAACCACTGAAAAGATTTTGAATGGCTTTAAACTCAATTTGAAAGGATGGTTTTTGAATCAACAAAGAGTCTTTAATTGGGAAAAATAATTAACACATATAACGCATAAAACAATTACAGCACGGAAACAGGCCATCTCAGCCCTTCTAGTCCGTGCCGAACACTTACTCTCACCTAGTCCCATCTACCTGCACTCAGACCATAACTCTCCATTCCTTTCCCGTCCATATACCTATCCAATTTATTTTTAAATGATAAAAACGAACCTGCGTCCACCACTTCCACTGGTAGCTCATTCCACACAGCTACCACTCTCTGAGTAAAGAAGTTCCCCCTCATGTTACCCCTAAACTTTTGTCCCTTAATTCTCAAATCATGTCCTCTTGTTTGAATCTTCCCTACTCTCAATGGAAAAAGCTTATCCACGTCAACTCTGTCTATCCCTCTCATAATTTAAAAAACCTCTATCAAGTCCCCCCTTAACCTTCTATGCTCCAAAGAATAAAGACCTAACTTGTTCAACCTTTCTCTGTAACTTAGGTACTGAAACCCAGGTAACATTCTAGTAAATCTCCTCTGTACTCTCTCTATTTTGTTGACATCTTTCCTATAATTTGAGATTCATGATGACTTGGCAATTTGGTCTCAGAGCTGGCTCACTCTTAGAAGACAGAGGGTTGTGGTGGAAGGGTGTTACTCTGGCTGGGGGTCTGTGACCAGTGTGGTTCTGCAGCGATCCGTGCAAACCAGCTTCTGCAGTTTAATCCTACACATTTTGGCTGCTCCACTGCAAAATCTCCTCAAGGAGTGCCTACTTTGAAGAAGTCCTCTCTCTGATGGGAGTTCTGCAGCAGTCTCAAGAAGGGTCTTGACACAAAATGACACCTATACCTTTTCTCCAGAGATGCTACCTGACCCGCTGAGTTACTCCAGCATTTTGTGACTATCTTAAGTGTAACCAGCATCAGTAATGCCTTCTTACAGATTACCTTTAACCATCTCTGACAGAACAGAGAGTACATTAGTATGGATTCTACAACTCAAACAATGATCAACGGTCTGGTTTAGAATGATCCTTCATCACAGAAGGTCACAATAACTTGGCACTAGTTATATATTTTTTATCAGCGTAATTACGTAAGAACAAGATCTGAGCATATAATGATGGTGCAAAATATGGAGAACTCGGTTGTTAGCCATAACAGATGATAAAAATAGTAAAATTAGATGTCAAATACAGTGTCTCTGATGTCTGCCTGAGAAGTACAGACTTGGTTTGATGCAGCCTGTTTGCATGTCCATGGTCATTTTTTGTGACCGACATGGTGGTGAACCTTCTGCATTTATCTCTACATTTAAAAAAAAACTCATGAGAGGTGGAAACTGGAAAGAGATTCAGAGCAGCCTTGTGGGATTTCTTTTCCTTAATGAATGAGAGGCATAAATCGGGTAGATAGTCACAACCTTTTTCCCAGGATAGAAATATCAAATACTAGTGTACACACCTTCAAGGTGCAAGGGGCAAAGTTTAACGTTTTTTTTTAATCGGAGAGTGGTGCGTGCCTGGAATGCACTCCTGGTGTGGTGGTGGAGACTGATACAGTCAAGGCATTTACGAGACTTTTGGATGGGCACATGGATATGCAGGGAATGGAGGGTATGGATTATGTGCAGGCAGATAAGAGTCGGTCTTGCCATCATGTTCGGAGCAAACATTGTGGTTGAAGTTTGAAGGTCTGACCCGAAACGTCACCCATTCCTTCTCTCTAGGAAAGCTGCCTATCCTGCTGAGTTACTCCAGCTTTTTGCGTCTATCTTCGGTTTAAACCAGCATCTGCAGTTCCTTCCCACACATTGTGGTTGAAGGGCCCGAACCTACCTGATATCCCGGTTGCCGGATACTTTAATTCTCCTTCCCTTTCCTACACAGATCTTTCTGTCCTAGGTCTCCTCCATTGTCAGAGTGAAGCTAAATGTAAATTGGAGGAACAACGTCTCATATTTCGCTTGAGCAGCTTACAGCCCAAAGGTCCTAATTTTGATTTCTCTCACTTCAGGTAGCCCAGCATTCCCTCTCACTCGATCCCTTCCCCTACCAAGTCGCACTAGCTTCTCATTTTTACCCTACAACTAGCTAACAATGGCCTGTTTCCTTTATCATCGTTACTTTTTTGCACATCTTTCATTCATTGTTCTTTATATCTCCACATCACCATCTATATCTCTCGTTTCCATTATCCCAGACTAATCTGAAGAAGGGTCTCGACCCAAAACGTCACCCATTCCTTCTCTCCAGATATGCTGCCTGTCCTGCTGAGTTACTCCAGCTTTTTGTGTCTATCTTCGGTTTAAAACAGCATCTGCAGTTCCTTCTTACACACTGTATTATTCTATGTTCTACAATGGGGGACAAGCAGCTTTTCATTTCCAATTTGAAATTTATGTACTTGTTGGTAGTTGGGAGTGGCAGGTTTTCTGTACATTGGTAATTCTATGGTTAACCATTCTAATGTTTCAGGAGAGTTTTAGGTATAGTTTTGGGGTAATTGAATGCTACCATCGGTTCTGGTGCTCATTCTGTGAACCCACCGCCCTCAGTATGGAAAAGACATCCTAAGATCCACGTGAAATCTTACCCCTCTCACCTGAAACCTATACGCTCTCGTTTTAGACTCCCCTACCCTGGAAAAAAGATTGTGACAATGTACCCAATTTATATCTGTAATACCAGGACCTCTAGATTTACTGTTCATATAAAAACCTTGGTCTCTCTGTTACATGCAGGAGTATATGATTTTGATTAAATATGGTGCGTAACATATGGTACTGCTAAAGTATTTAGTGAACATTCTTTATGACTTAACTAAGGCAATGTTGTCTGTTCTGTTTACATAATTTTCATTCTGTTTCCAATAAAATGCACAATATTTGATTTGGTTGAAATGAAAATTCAGCTTTTCTCAAACTGTTGTAACAGAGCTATATCTGAACAGAACTATAGTTAAATCTGTTATGTTTAAAGACTTTAGCACATGTCAATAGACAATAGGTGCAAGAGTAGGCCATTCGGCCCTTCGAGCCAACACCGCCATTCAATGTGATCATGGCTGATCATGTGAAAGAAGGAGCCTCATGACCCCCTGTGCTTTCCCATTTGAAAGTACAAGCCTTTTAAATCTACAGTGGTGCAGCGGCAGAGTTGCTGCCTTGCAGCACCAGAGACCCGGGTTCAATCCGGACTGCAGGTGCTTGTTTGTACCGAATTTGTACGTTCTTCCGATGACCTGCGTGGGTTTTCTCCGGGATCTCCGGTTTCCTCCCACACTCCAAACACATGCAGATTTATAGGTTAATTGGCTAGGTATAATTGTAAATTGTCCCTAGTGAGTGTAGGATAGTGTAGGAGTGCTGGAATCGCTGGCCGGCACGGACTCGCTCGGCCGAAGGCCTGTTACCGTGCCACATCTCTATACTATACTAAACTAAATCCTATTTTCCAGATAGTTATTACCCAGCACTTGTTGGAATTGAGCTTTGATGTATCTGCTGCTCCAAGCGTTTTCTTTTACTTTTGGCAAACAGAGGTGGAAAAAAACCTGCCATTTTGGAAATGGCAACGTTGTATCTGGTTAGAGATTTGTTCTTCATGACACTAAGATATAGAAGGGAGACTAGAGATATGAAAGGGTAAGGTGTGAAAAAGACAGTCACAGCAGATGCTGATCAAGGAAATATAGAATGGGTCATTGTTTTGTGAGAGGAGGGTGACAATGAGGCATACAATCAGTAAAATTAATCAGGACATTGAAACTAGTCTCCCTCTCCCCTGACTCTCGGTCTGAAGAAGGGTCAAGACCCGAAACATCACCCATTCCTTCTCTACAGAAATGTGGCCTGTCTCGCTGAGTTACTCCAGTATCTTGTGTCTATCTTTGGTGTAAGCCAGCTTCTGCCAGTCCCTTCCTACTCAATTGTAGCATCCCAACAATCTTAGCACAAATTCCAAGATTGTGTGTAGTTTAGAGCAAAGAAAAGGGTTACCAACTGCATGTCAGCTGCAGATGGCTTAAAAGTGGGCATTCTGAAGAAGGTGGCTGTTTGGTGTAATTTAAAGGGTATGTATGTTGAGAAGCTTGTTGGATTGCTAGCTTTCAATGTCAAGGAGCATGGAAGGCTTTGTACTAACCTTGCAAAAATTTTTTTTTTTCAAAACCAATTCCAAACTCAACCATTATTCAGTATCTGATATTTGATGTCACCATTTCTACTGCAGCACGCACAAAAGCCACTGCCGAATACGGTGGTATAAGTCTGATGATTTTGAATGACACTGGTGTGTCTCATTGACACAGCATTTTGAGCTGTTTTGAATCTTTCCTTTTTATCATGGTGAGGGTGCCTCACAACCCAAAGGAAGATGTCAGTAGGAAGATGAGGGGGGTGGGTGGGGGGGAGGGTTCTCTCCTTTTGTTCAGAGTACGGTAAGTGCACCTACATTTGATGCTGGTGGGTTGATGAGGTTGAGTAGGTTATTTCCTCGTATTAGTTCTCTTACCACTTGCTCTACATTCTTTACTTGCTTTACAACACAAATGGCATAATATAAATTCAAATTATTGTTTCATGGGATACTGTTCAATTTAGAAACACAAATGGGATTTTCTAAAATAAATACGTAATTGAAAATGTGTTTTTTTTTTTTACCTTCGCTTCCTCATTCTCTCCCTGTCTTCTGAGAATATTGAAACAATGCATTTAGCAGGAAAAAGTTTTCAGATCTATTCACTGATATTTGATTCCACTCTAACCAAGGAAGAGTAGCATCTAATAATGCCAGGTTTATTAATTGAAAATTAAAGTTTTGGGAAATCATTGGTTTTCATGTTTTTTTTTTAGAAAATCCCATTTGTATTTCAAAAATTGAACAGTATCCAATGAAACAACAACTTGCAATGAATATTATGCCATTTGTGTTGTAAATCGTTCCATGATGATGTCTGAAGAAGGGATCTCGACCCAAAACGTTGCCTATTCCTTCTCTCCATAGATGCCGCCTCGCCTGCTGAGTTTCTCCAGCATTTTTGCCGACCTTCGATTTTTCCAGCATCTGCAGTTCTTTCTTAAACATACTAATCTGAATTGATGCTTTCAGTATTTCTGTGGATAACTAACTGCAGTGCTATTAAAAGGTGTTACACCTTTCAAAATAATTGGTTGATTTGGTGGTAATCAACCATATCACATCTGAAGACTGAAAGATTCATCTATTAAATGCTCTCTTAGTGTGTGGACAGGAAATTAGCTTCTGATCCTAAATAACCAGCAAGTATTAAAATACAATGTCGATTAACAATGCAAGGAAATGTCACCTTGTGTGAGAAGTAATGCCACTGTAAAATATCATATGCAACTTCAATTTCAGTTCACATTTAAAGTGGATTCAAAATGTATAATCTGTCACTTCTGGTGTACATTAAAAGTTTTAAAGATGCTTAAAATCTCATATACCAATGTCAGAAATGTCTTCCAAAGACCAAATGATAAGATCACTCTCATTGATTCTAAATTCTAAACAGTTCAAATGAACTTTTAAATATTGGAATAACTTTTCCCAAATATACCTTTCAATTACGAATCACAGAGGATTAGGATTTATTGATTGGATAGGCAGTAAAATCATCGCTCCAATGTAATACTCAACCTTGGGTACTGGTTTTGGATGAGTATATTTCTCAATGCAATGTTCATGGAGCAGAATAATTTCTCTGGCTGTGCTGTAATGCCTGATCTTACCTGGTTACAAATGTAGTTAAATGGAATGAAAGATAAACCTTTCCTTACGATCCATAGCATGTACACGAGTGTGTGTCACTTAAGAATGAAAATGGTTGTGGATATAAAGGCTTTCAAGGAAATTAGCTTGCAGATACTTCCAATTTTAAACTAACTCCTCAGACAGGTAGTCCATTGTATTAAATGGAACGTTCATTTTACACTGGGCCATAATTAGTGTTGGGTATTAACAATATAAAAGTAAAATTAGTCAGATTTCAAAACCAGTGCTGCACTTGATCTCTTCAGTTTTCCATTGTGGAGATGAGGCTAGAATTGAACCCATTTTGCTTATACATGGAGAAGTTTAGATGCAGAACTGGAGATTGCTTATACAGTATATTCCTCAAGGGATGAAAACTTTCTTTTAAACTTTAGAGATACAGCATGGAGACAGACCCTTTGGCCCATTAATTCCATGCCAACCAACGATCACCCCATACAATAGCACTGCCGTACACACTAGGGACAATTTACTATTTTACCTTTGGAGTGTGGGCTCGAAGGGCCGAATGGCCTACTCCTGCACCTATTTTCTATTTTTTCTACAAGAACTACTGTCATTGTGTGGAAGTTGTGAGAGGTGGACTTCAAGTAAACTAATGTTACATCTGAGACCTGATTCCTGGATATTACTAGTTGGTGTGTTAGAGAAGTACATTGAGCACTGTATGATGCAGGCACTGCAACTGATAGGACGTGGAATGTGTGTGAATGTATTCACTGACCTTGATCACATTGTTACTGAGGTTACTGAACATTTCCCTGCACTGCATTTAAGCCCTTGGAGCTTGACTACTTGCATTCAGCTACAAAGCCATTTTCTCTAAGGCCAATTTCAGCATGAACCTGCAGTCATAGTTGTAGAGTCATACAACATAGAACAGTACAGCATGGGAACAGGGCCTTTAGCCCATAATAAGCTTTAGAGCTATGCTATGGAAACGGGCTCCTTGACAGTCTATCTATGATGGCCATGTTAGAATTCAGGACTAGTCTCATTTGCCTGTCGTTTGACCCATATCACTCAAAACCCTTCCTATCAATGTATATGTCCAAATGTCTTTAAAAGTCATAACTGTATACTGTGTGGACGTCTGCTTGAAATACTGAGGATGCAGAACATCTTTTATTTGCACCATCTCGTTGAACAAGACTGGATTTCTATGCAGCTATGCTATGTTCTGCCTTTTCCCTTGGGAGGTTGAAATGAGTTCCACCAACTTGTTAAGAGACAAAGCAACCTTAAGAGACTAGATCTTCAGCAAAGCACCAAGTGCTGGAGTAACTCTGTGGGTCAGGCAGCATTAGGGTTGCCAACTTTCTCTCTCCCAAATAAGGGACAAAAGGTCATAATAAGAGACAAATTCCCGATTGCAATTCGTTGAGGTGGGGCCGGACGCAGTGCTCCGACCCGAGTAGTAGCAGCCCAATATGGGACAAGGGTGGTCCCGTATGGGACAAACCAATTTAGCCCAATATACGGATGTCCCGGCTAATACGGGACCGTTGGCAACCCTAGGCAGCATCTAAGGAGGGAATGAACAGGCCTGTGTTTTTTTTTTCCCCTTTAAGAGAGGCTGGCTGAATTGAAACAGCACAAAATAGCGTGAACTGATAATTGGAATTGAGGCTGTGCTTGCCGATTGCCTTAACACAGTTACAATTATCAGTCCACGCTGTCTTGTGCTGTTTCAATTCAGTCAGCCTCTCTTAAAGGTTAATTGGCTTCTCTAAAATTGTAAATAGACCCTTGTGTGAGTAGGATAGTGGTAGTGTTTGGTCGGTGCGGACTTGGTGGGCCATGTATCCTGTCCGGCTGAGTTGTACTCGGCTCTGTGGGACTGGGTGGGCCCGGACCTGCTGGAAGTGTACAACGACATGCTTCTAGCAGGCAGCATGTCAGACTCCATGAGGAAAGGCAGCATTACCCTAATCTACAAGCAGAAGGGGGAGAGGAAGGATATAAAGAATTGGAGACCCATAACATTGTTGAATGTAGATTACAAGATCCTGTCCAAGGCCATCGCCAACCGGGTCAAGTCTGCTCTGGGACGGGTAATCCACCCGGACCAAACCTGTGCTGTACCTGGCAGGAAAATCTCAGACAGCCTAGCGCTGCTGAGAGATACCATTGCCTACGTGCAGGACAGACGGGTGGATGCCTGCCTAGTCAGCTTGGACCAGGAGAAGGCCTTCGACAGGATATCGCACACGTACATGAGGGACGTGCTCTCTAAAATGGGTTTTGGGGAGGGAATCCGAAATTGGATCAAACTGCTCTACACCAATATCAGTAGTGCAGTCCAAATCAATGGGTGGGAATCAGACAGTTTCCCGGTAAGGTCTGGAGTCAGGCAGGGTTGCCCTCTCTCTCCTGTCTTGTTTGTCTGCTGTATTGAACCTTTTGCCGAGTCCATCAGGAAGGATGCGAGCATAAGAGGAGTGACATTGCCAGGCAGTGGAGGCATTCAAGTAAAGACCTCCCTGTACATGGACGATGTCGCCGTCTTCTGCTCGGATCCAAGGTCGGTCCGCAGATTGATCAGCATCTGCGACCAGTTTGAGTCGGCCACGGGAGCCAGGGTGAACCGCAGGAAGAGCGAGGCCATGCTCTTTGGCAACTGGCCCGACCGATCTTCCATCCCCTTCACCATCAAGCCTGACTTCTTGAAGGTGCTGGGGATCTGGTTCGGGGGGGCTGAGGCGAGTAACAAGAATTGGCTGGAGCGGGTAGCCAAGGTGGGGAGGAAGCTGGAGCTGTGGAGGCAACGCTCCCTCTCCATAACCGGAAAAAATTTGGTCATCAGGTGTGAGGTGCTCTCGGGTTTGCTGTACTTGGCACAAGTGTGGCCTGTCCCTCCCTCCTACGCCACGGGGATCACCCGGGCCGTCTTCCAGTTCATCTGGGGGTCGAGGATGGACCGGGTGCGACGGGTCACAATGTACAAGTCGGCAGACAACGGGGGTAAAAGCGTGCCCAACGTCGCCCTCACCCTGATGGCCACCTTTGTGTGTGGCTGCATCAGGCGGAGTGTAGAGCCAAGGCACGTGGGCACTAAGTGTCATTACCTGCTGAGGTTCTACCTGTCCCCGGTGTTGCGAAGGATGGGCCTGGCACAGATGCCACGCAATGTGCCAGTCAGCTGGACATTGCCGCCCCATCTGTCGTCTGTGGAAAGCTTCTTCCGGACCAACACCTTTGACCACAAGTCCATCGGGCAGTGGTCAGCACGGAATGTCCTGCAGGCACTGCAGGGAAAGGACTCGATGGATCCGGTGGCGTGGTTCCCAGAGCAGACTGCCCAGCTTGTCTGGCAAAATGCCTCATCGCCAGAACTCACCAACAAGCACCAAGACCTGGCTTGGCTGGCGGTGAGGGGAGCCCTCCCAGTTAGATCCTTCCTGCACCGTCGGAACCTCACCACCAGCTCACGCTGCCCCCGGGACGGTTGCGGTGGAGAGGAGACGGTTGCCCACCTCTTTGCAGAGTGTGGGTTTGCAAAAAGAGTCTGGAGAGGTATGCAAGGGTCCCTGGAACGATTTATCCCGAACAGCTCCGTCACAGAGGACTCTGTGATTTACGGACTGTTCCCAGGGACACATTCAGAGACTGACATCGAGTGCTGCTGGAGGGTCATCAACTCGGTCAAAGACGCTCTTTGGTCTGCCCGAGCGTTGCTCACCACCCAGCAGAGCGAGATGTCCGTCAGGGAATGTTGCCGACTGGCCCACTGCAGACTGCAGGAGTACGTGCTAAGGGACTCGCTGAAGCTTGGTGCAGCCAACGCCAAGGCTCGGTGGGGGAGGGCCACAGTCTAGGGTCCTTCCGCTGCTGGACATGGGGGGCACGGTATGGTGGAGACGCCCCTCAAATTAAATTAAGGGAAGGTATCCCACGCCAGGGGGCCACAGAGTGGCACGGGTGGGGGACTGTTTGGTGAAATTTGAAAAATGTAAAAAAATTGTACTGAAAAAACTTGTATAGTCTCCGAAAATGTCGGATGAATTTTGTTTGTTTGAATGGTTCAGGAATTGTATATATTTATCAATGAATAAAGTCTATTTTGAAATTAAAAAAAAAAAAAAAAAATGTATCCTGTTTCCACACTGTATCTCTAAAGCCTAAAAGTCTAAAGAACCCGAGATACAATGTGCTGGCCATGACTAATGCTACCTGATTGCTGACAGTGAAGAAAAGAAATGGATTTGGTTCGTGCTAGCCCTGAGTTAACCTCGCATTGGAGTCTTGGTGCCTCTTTTCCAGTGCAATCAGATTTAGCTCCTGATCTCTCTGCACTTTGTAGTGGTGCAGACCAGGAATTTTCCATGGGTTGGGAAATGTGGGTAAGAGTTATGGTTCAGTTAAAATGTTGAAAGCTGTGAAAAATATTCCTCTTCCTTTCCAGTTTCAGCATAATAATTATCCATTCCCAAATGATAAGATCTTTTATGACATTTGCTGAATATGTGAAAACTCTGCAAATAGTTGATCCCAACCAAGTTTGCTTCCTGAACATTGCAGACTTCTTGACCTGTGTCAGTTCAGCTCTTTGCCCTTGCTCTGCCTTTCAATATAGTAGGTGAAGAATTTACTATATATTGTTACAATGTCAACATAACCAAATTTAGGCTGGAGAAAAAAACAATTGTTTCTCAACGCCTCCGACCCTGACGGGAGAAAACTGAGATAAATTTAAACTGAAGGAGCATCCAATCGGGAGTTTTAGGATTGCAGTTTGCAAGGTTTCTGGTACAGGGTAGTTGCTGTGTCTGTTAAGCCAATGTGGCCAAAGTTTTCTTTATACATTTCTGATAACACCCTGCTCTCACTGCACCTATTGGACATTACGGGGCTATTTCACAACATTTAGCTGCATTAGAATTGATGTATTTATTAATTACATTTTGTTCTTCACGTGGAGGATTAGCAGCTGACTGTTTCATTTTTTTATTAAACCTATCATCTTGGGGATACTGTCTAGACTATTATGAATTTCACCGGAGGGGTTGACAAATAGACCCAAGAGATGGGAACAACTAACATACATTGTTGACATTGCAATAGAAGCCTCTGTCTTGAGTGAGAGAGGCACTGTTTACATACCCTGTACTTCAGAGTCACTGACAACACGGAAAGATTTTCTTTTCTCTTTTGCACTAATGCTCACTGTGGGATCCTAGGAGAGTGCTGTGGTGAACCCCAGGGAGCACTCATATTTCTGTATCTTTTAGTACTAGTGCTTGTTATGCTACCAGTGCATTATTTCTTTGGCTTGTACCCATATATCACATTTCTGCATTGTTTTCTTTTGGGTGGTTGTTCATCAGAAGTTAAGGACCAGGATTGTGTGAGAGGGGGAGGGGTGGGAAAAGTACATTTAACGGGGGCAACATACATAGAACAACTGAAAAAAACATTATTCCATGAACCAGTATTCCACTTACTTCTTCTTCTTGCGTTTGAGGCAGCAGAAGTCTGCAGCAGGGTCACTGAACTAATGCATACCAAAAATTAAATAGAAAACAAGACTTCAGAGTTTGAAGGTTTCTGTCTGCACAGAACCTAGAACTGTACAAAACAGGAATCAGTTCAGTTTAGTCTATTGTCACATATGTACCGAGGAACAGTGAAAAGCTTTTGGTTGCGTGCTATCCAGTCAGCGGAAAGACAATACATGATTACAATCAAAATCTGGTAGTGATGGGTCCAATAAACACTTACCAGCTAGGGGTGGGTGTGAGATATACTATGGTCTTGGTTACAAGGTGTATCATAACTTTGAGCCTTTGGCTTTGTAAATAAAGATGCATAAATACTGGCAGCTCTCCTTTCTTTGAATGTAAATTGGAGAAGAAATCATCAGCCCATTGTTCAATGGATGTTATTTTCTAGCGCATTGTGAAAAATGTGGCAGGTGTCATGCAAGATCCTTAATCACAAATCGGGTTACTACCTACAAGATCCCACGGTCTCCAGGAGCTGTGGTGCAATTATGGGTGATAGACTAACGTTTTCAAATACCACCGCCAGGCATTAGGATAACCTGACATCTAAAAGACAGCCACTGTAGTTGAACAAAAAAACGATTGAAATCGATATTAATGTTTTCTGGTTAATGGTGTTTTAGGTTCTTGAAAAGATTGATCTCTGTAATTAATGCTGGGGTCTGGTAGAATGAATTCTGCCCCTTCTCTCCTCCCCCCCTTCTCTCCTCCCCCTTGCTTCACCTTTTAGCATTTCTGTTAAATTTATCCAATAGCAACCTTTTCCCATCATATAACCAGCATCAATGGAAAGAGTTGTATTCTTAACTTCACAAATATTCACGATAGGGTGGTGAATCTGTGGAATTATTTGCCGCAAAAGGCTGTGGAGGCAAAGTCAGTGGATATATTTAAAGCAGAGATAGATAGATTCTTGATTAGTCAAGTCAAGAGTCAAGAGAGTTTATTGTCATGTGTCCCTGATAGGACAATGAAATTCTTGCTTTGCTTCAGCACAACAGAACATAGTAGGCATTGACTACAAAACAGATCAGTGTGTCCATATACCATTATATAAATATATACACACATGAATAAATAAACTGATTAAGTGCAAATAACAGATAATGGGCTATTAATGTTTAGAGTTTTATCCGAGTCAAGTTTAATAGCCTGATGGCTGTGGGGAAGTAGCTATTCCTGAACCTGGTCATTGCAGATTAGTACGGGTGTCTGGGGTTATGGGAAGAAGGCAGAAGAATGGGGTTAGGAGGGAGAGATGGATCAGCCATGTTTGTATAGCGAAGTAGACTTGATGGGCCAAATGGCCTAATTTTGCTCCGATCACTAATGAACATATAATATGGTCACATACATTGATAGATTCCATGCCTCATTTTAGAGCTGTTAGTTGTCAAAGTTGAATTATTATATATTTTATTCATTTTCCATTAGCTCCTTCAGTCAAGTAAACCTGTAACACAACATATGTACTTTTATGTTGGCACAAAGATATACTTTTGTTATTCTTGGCACAAAACTGTTGAACAAACATCACTGCTGTAACAATTACTGAAAGTTAATTACAAATCTTTCATTTCTCTAATGTGATCATTACAGTATCGCTACTACATATACATTATTAACATGAAAACTACTGGAACTTTACATTTGACATTGATTATGATTTTCATGCCAAAAACAGCATCTAAAATAAATGGTGCACACACAGTGGATTGGAAAACAATCAAGAAATGTAATGCATTATTTAAATCGTATGATATTCGTTTTATTTTAGCAACAGCATATTTCATTCTCTTGCGCCAACAAATCACCTGAAATCCTTGATTGGATCAAATCCATCTATTACTTAACTCCCCTGCCCTGTCGACTACCCGTTTCTCTCCCCCACCCCCTCACCCCCCTCCTCCACTTCCATTCCTTCCTCTGGCTTCAGAATTTGCAACTTTTAAATTCATTTGTCTTGCACCTTTTTTTCACCTCTGGCCTTTGTTCAACCATCAACCTATCAATTTGGTGTGCTAAATTGGAGCATAGAAAATAGAAAGTGAGTAGAAAGGGAGCACTGCAATGAGACCAAAGTGTATTGAAGGGAACGCATGCAGGAACTGGATCCAGGTGAATGGGAAAGGAGTGCATCAAACATTACTCACTGAGCTGGTTGCTGAGCCACAGTCAGGGCTGGTAATTAAGACTAATTTGCATCAAGCCTCTCCAACTGCCTTTGAAGTCCTATGTTGAGCCAGTAAAGTCAGACGCATGAGAATTCTGAACATGGTGACATAACATGGAGAAAACGCAACTATGTACAGAAATCACTGCATTTTCCTGCTTGTCCCAGCCCAATGTATTTCATATTATCTCTGAGCTTGTTCATTCTCCCCCTATCCACCTCTCAATTCCTTCCATTTCCATTCAATGGTGCAGGCAGCTCTTTGACCAAACATGATGTGTATAAAATCATTGATTAAAAGATCTTATAATTCCTGCTGCAAGATCTGTATTGCTGTCCTCCATTCTGAATAGCAATGGAGCAGTTGCATAAATCAGAGGAATATGTACTGGAAATCAAAGCACGAGTGCTATTCAAAATAGTGGGCAGCTGATAAGTGTTTGTTTTTCCTGTTAAGCAGCACTGGAGGAAATCCTCTGTTTTGTTTAGACAGCGACCTGTTACAATGTTCCATCGTTCATATACAAATCTGTGAATGTGGGTTGACTGGAACTGGGGTATTTATATTGCTGGTTCTCGACCCAGCGGTTCAGCTGCCACAGTAACTTATTTTTCTTACTGTATAACTGTATGTGTAACTTCATTTCATAATATGCAGTAATCACTTGCACCCAGCCTGAAACCAACTGATCATTTCTGCTCGTATGTTTATTCGGAGTTGTCAGTTGTAACTGGTGTTACATAAGCAGTATGGCAGCTGGATTGAGAATGATACAAGACTGTAAAAGCTTCGCAAAACAGAGTCATCTGCTGGATTGGTGCTTTCATCACTGCACTTAATATACACATTATCTATTAGTGGTGCACTGTGTACAACTTGCACTTTGACACAAGGTTGTTCACCATTTACAATACAATTCATAAAATGCACAGCAACTGTTAAGGTGGCACAGTAGCGCAGCTGGTAGAGCTGCCGCCTCACAACCCCAGAGTCACGGGTTCGATCCTCACCTCGGATGCTCTTAGTGTCGAGTTTGCAAGTTCCCCTTGTGACCACATGGGTTTTCTCCATGTGCTCCGGTTTCCTCCCACATCTCAAAGGTGTGTGGGTTTGTTGGTTAATTTTAATTAGTCTAAATTACTTTGTTGGTTAATTTTAATTAGTCTAATTCATGAACCTACAGCAGCAGCATCAAGAAGTATGAAACTTTACTGTCCATGGAAAAGCATCTTTGAGGCACTTCCTAATTCCCTACCAATGACATATCATTCTGACTTAGACATATACTGGCCTTACTAAATGTCCTGTAACATTTCCTCCCCCCCCCCCCCCCCCCCCCCCCCCCCCCCCCCCCCCCCCCCCCCCCCCCCCCCCCCCCCCCCCCCCCCATGTCCCCCCAGTACTATCCCATGATTTTCAACAGTTCCATATCAAAGGGACATAGCTTTATGTATCAACAGTTTGGAAATAAATTGTCTACAAACTATTGAGATTGAATCCCCAGGCATGTAATGGAATGCAGGGGCCTTGGATGAACCTAAATTGAGCTACAATCCTGTGAATCACAATCAACGGCAGCAAGTTTGGATAAACATAGAGCGTGAATAACACATGTTTGATGAGGCTCTCCATCTTACAATATGGAGATGCAACAAATCATCAGTCACATCTGCTGGTTACAAACCTTTAAAACACAAACTAGAGCTCTGCCAACTACTTGAGACCATGTGCTGATAAACAGCACCAGCTCGGGTTGAAGCTAGATTTCTATTTCTTATTTTTTATAAGCATATTTGTGATCTCTTCAAGTTTGAGACAATACAGTTTGAGTGCATTAATATAATTTTGGTTTGGATATGAGTCATGTTCAGTAAATATACTTTACTGCAATAAGGGCTTTCTCCACCAAGCAAGTTTAATAGTAAGATTAAACGAGAACTTACCAGTTTGAAGTTTGATCTGTATTTGTGAGGAGTTACGTGAAGAACCCCGCCATGACGCATGCGTGTCATTCTTCAAAGCAGCGGTGTGAAATCACAGATAACTATAATGACTAAACATAGTAAGATTAGAGAAGAGATACCAGTTAAGTATATGATCAAGGGTGGGAGTGGAGGGCACGTAATCCCTCATCGTAATTCCTCATAAAATACAGATCAAACTTCAAACTGGTAAGTTCTCGTTTAACCTTACTATTTTACTTCGGAGTCACGTGAGTGACTACGTGAAGATTTTAAAGCTCTGTGATTTCATGCCGTGGAAAGGAGTCCATGCATCACGTCTGCCTTGATGACTGTAGGAGGAATTGTGTTAACATAATTTGGACTTGAATTCGACATTGAAATCATAAAATTTATTAACACAAATTTATAACACCTTTTTATGGGTTTAAATTAATTTACAGAACTTAAATTTGTTTCTGCAAACGTTCCAGGTTTCATTACTGGTTTATTGTAAAATAATTGGAATGTTTTTCTCCCCCCCCCAGACCATCCTGCTGCCTTGAGGATTTGGTCCATTGGTACATCCAACCGAATCGCTGCCGATGTAGCTGCAGCCCTGGTGGAATGAGATTTAAAAATATTAGTATCCACCCCAGCCTGTGTTAGCACCTGTTTCAGCCATCTTCAGATGGTCTGGACCATCACTCTTTTGTGTGGTTGCTAGCGGCTGACCAAAAAGTGCCTTCTCATTGCCTCTTAGGATTTTCGTTTTCTCCATGTATAACGACAGATGTCTTATTATACACAGACGGTGATCTGTTTGGGTATGACCTAAATTGTATATTGAGGCCTGCTGATCCCTGTCTGTTCTGCTTACTAACTCATAGATATGAAACGTAATATTTTCTGTTGAGGAAGTCATGTTGTCCATTCTTAGTTTATGCAGTGACTGTACCCTCTGTGCCTTGACCAATGCCATTAGCATGACTGTTTTTAATGTCAGTCTGTGTAGGGACAGAGCTGTTGCTGGAGACCAATTCCTGAGCATCTTCAGGACAATACTTACATCCCATATTTGGGAGTACCTGGTTCTTGGGGGATTAGTATTAAAAATTCCCCTCATACGTTTTGTTACCTGTGGGTGAGTACCAACAGAGTAACGCTCTGTCCCCTGCCATAGGTAAGTCGATAGGGCACTTCTGGCACAGTTGATGGCACTGTAACTGAGCCCCTCATCATAGTGGAGGCCTGCCAGATATTCCAGAACAGACGGGATGTTCATGATTGTAGGTGATGTTGTTTTTATGGCAGTGCATCGCCCACTTCCTGATATAGACCAGATACTGTTTTTTGGTTGACTGTCTTTGGGCCGCCGAGATCATGTTCACTGTTCGGTCCGTCAGTCCCAGTTGTAGTAGAGGTGTTTTTAAAACTCTACAAATTAATAAGTTCAAATGTTTATGGCATGGGTGGCTATCCCTTGTTACGGGATGTAGCAATAAATCTGGTCTATGTGGGATGGTGATACATGGTTCTAATACCATGTTTAATACCACTGGGAACCATGGTTGAGTAGGCCAATCGGGTACTACCAATACCAGGCGCAGAGTCTTGTTGTATTTTCCTTAATACCCGACTGATGAGGCAGGAAGGAGGGAATGCGTAAATAAACAATTCCCCCCACCCCCCCCAATGCAGCGAAAATGCATCTGTCGCCACTGCCCCAGGGTCTAGTTCCCATGAAACATAATTTGATAACTGGTGGTTAAGTCTGGATGCGAATAGATCGATATCTGGTGTTCCATATTTTGCTGTAATATTAGCAAATACTTTTTTATTCAGCATCCATTTGGTGTTTTCATTAAATTTGCGTGACCTGGTGTCTGCCATTAAATTTAGTCTTCCTGGTAGGTAAGTGGCCGATATCCAAATATCTGGATACACCATTGGATACACCATTGCCAAATTGTGTATCCAAACATCTCTCTGGATACACCATTGCCAAATTGTATTAGCCAGATTGTCACATGATGTCGATTTGTTTCCACCCATGTGGTTAATGTATGCTACCATGGTGGTATTGTCTATCTATAGTCTAACATGCTGGTGATATGATCCAGTACAATATGACTTTAGGCCATGGAATGCACCCAACATTTCCAAGTAGTTTATGCCCAGTGTGAGTAATAATGATGCCTCCTGAGCAGTCCATCTACCTCCACAGCTGGTGATGGTATTGGTGGCTCCCCACCCAAGTGCACTGGCATCAGTTTGTAGTACCATGGAAAGGTTACTGACAATGATTGGATTGAAACAAAGCCAGATGTTATCTATCCACCATTTTATTCCATTTTAACTTGATTGGTAGTTTCATAGGTCTGTCAAAGTGACCTGCATTAATTTAGAGTGCTTGTATTTTTGCTCTCTGTAAGTTTTGTTAATGTAGAGGTCTAAATTGTGTGGCTGGAAAGGCAGCCACCATTTGCCAATTACTTTTGCTACCAATCTGATGGATGGTTTGCTGATGTCAATGAGGTTATGCAAGCCTCTATTAAATCTCTAGCCTTTCCCTTAGGCAGAGTCACCAACATGTGAACTGAGTCAATGGTGACACCCGCAAATAGTCCATAGTAGTGGAAGGCGTTAGTTTAGATTTAACTGGATGGATAATAAATCCCAGTTTTTCAAATAACTGTTTTGTGGCTGGTACAGTTTGTTTGGCCAATTCCAAAATTTTGCCACAATGAGTATGTCATCTAAATATGCCATGACCATGTGTTTACGTTTCCGTAGAAACGCTAGGGCTGGTTTCAAAATTTTTGTGAACAGCCTGGGGCTGATGACCCATTTGGCAGTGCTTTATACTGCCAGAGTTGCCCATCCAGTTGAATTTTAAGTAACATATGTGGTCACCTCGTATAGGCACTGAATAGTAAGCATCTTTTAAATCGATGCTGGCCATGAAGTAACCTTTGGAAATTGATTGTACACAAAAAAGCTGGAGAAACTCAGCGGGTGCAGCCTTTCAAGAGGTACTACTGTGGGTTTATCATAGGGCCCACAGTGACCCGACTCCATCTCCCGGAATCTGTCACATTGGAGCAAATGCTCCACACACCGCTCCATCCGGCTCCAGCGCTCTCGGTCGCTGGCCGCCCGTGGTTGTTCAAAGTCGGACTCCTCTGAGTCCACGACCTTGTTTGATTTTGTGTCTAGCCTTTCTGCCCGGCTGCATGGATCTGGCCGGTGCGGAGGCGACATCGGGCACAGCTGATCCCACTATCGGTGATCCAAGTGCCGCTGGCTGCCCGCTGCTCCGCGGTCCTCCCTCACCAGCTTTGTCCTTACTGCCGTGGAGTGGATCTGGCAGGTGCAGAGGCGACATCGGGCACAGCTGATCCCATCTAGCCCACCAGCTTTGTCGCAGCCCGTTGGTTTCTCCACCTGTAATTAGCATGGTAAAAACACAAAAAGGCCGCTGCTCTTACCTGCAGGTCCAAGTTAAAATTGTCGCTACGGGGGAACGTCGTTGCACCCCGTCTCCTGCCGTATTCGACTTGTCCAAAAAGTCGACGGCCCCATTTGAATAGTCTCCCGCCCGGCCGTGGTGTTCTGGCCGGCGCGGGACCAAAAGTCGGCACAGCTGATCCCTTACGGGGCTTGTGCCTTCAGCTGCTGCCGGCTCCTGCAACTTCACGGTCCTCCCCAGCCAGCTTTACTCGCAGCACTTGTGGACACTATTTTGTCCAGCTTCCCCCCCTGTGTAAAACAGCGCGGGGACAAAAACTACCGCAGAGTAAATCACTTACCTGCAGGTTGTGGTTTCAAACTTACCGCTGCGGGGGACACTCCACCCCGCCTGTCGTTTCGCAAGCGTGAAGCGATATGACACGCATGCGTCATGGCGGGGTTCTTCACGTAGTCACTCACGTGACTCCGAAGTAACATTTATTTTAGAGTGAGTGCTATGCTCACTTGTGGTAAAATATTGGGTGATTCCATGGTCTGTTGTTAAACTCAGATAAATAACAAAATGAAGCGTAAAACATGATTCCCTTCATTCTTGGCAGTGCCATAGTCAAGTAACAATGCCTGTTCCTTCCTTTCAATCTATTGCCATGTGCTAGACCGCAATGGTATCTCCAATACCACATAGAATCAGTGGAACCACACCAGTATATGAGAAAGTGTTGCGCAGATGCATTTCAAAACACTCAAAGTCACAAATTTCAGCACCCCCTTCCTCCTGCCTTCTTCAACTCATGCACCCTATGTGCTGACAAGCTGATCAACAGGTTAAATGAATACAAATGTGAAAGTTGTGCATTAATAGTATCCCAGCGCTGTGTTGTCAGTAAGTACAGATTTCATACATTCTCCCTGTGACCATGTGGGTTTTCTCTGGGTGCTTCGGTACCCACTCGAATTCCAAAGACATACAGGTTTGTAAATCTGTGGGTGGATGTCTGTGTTAAGGCTTCATCGTGTTCTGTGCTCTTTATTATGACAAATAAATGTATCTTGTATCTTGTAATGCTGCAGGCAAGTGCCATGAGTAATTACTCAGGGTAGGCAGCCAGTCAGCTTCAATTAGTTCCTTGATCGCGCTGACACAGGAGTAAGCTCCTCTGCCCACTGTCCTGTTATCCATCGCCCGCTCTTGAGCTGGTCCCCTCACTATCCAGTCAACATTGAAAGACACGGACTGGGCAGTGAATGCCATGCAGTGTCACCCAGCGCAGCTGGTGAGGCCATGTCCTGCTTCCGGTGGCAGTCAGAATTTAAGGATTTGCAGGAAGCGGCTGACATGAGCGAGGCCGGCGAGCAGCAGGTGAGAGGTATTCAGACGGAGAGCACTGCCAGAGGTGAGCGGGCCAGCAGAAGGCGCTGAGGTTGCGGCTGGTTCCACTGTCCGGTCCTGGTGGCCGCTTGCAGCCACCCAAGCTATTTCCCTCCCCGGCTACAATGCGGTGGCTGCGCACCCGGTACGCCGCGGCAGCGGTGAGTGAGTTTTTGGCATGATCCCCAACCCCCTCCTTATCAACGCTCCTGCCCTCCCCGCAACTTTACCCCTGGCCAGACTCCCCACACGCTGTGAAAGGAACTCTCCCCCCAACGCCCCCCCAGTGGCGTTGTCCTTTTACAGCCGCTTCACACTTTACAGCCTCTTCCCGTCAGCTGCCAGCAATGAGGGATAGACTTGGCAACTTGATGTTGCTGGACTGAGGGATAGCCAAGTCTATCTTTCTTGGCTAACAACCTAACCTTCGGCCTCCAAGATGCAGGTCAATTTTCGTGCCTTATTTTTGGGTAAAAAATAGCGTCTTCATTGCTGGGAAATACGGTATTTATAAACATATAGCTCAAATAAATCTACTTACCACATTATTTGTACACAAACACCATTCTTCTCTCTTTGTTTCTTAAGATACTATTAAGATAATGACAATCCATGTTTGAAAAACCCGCCAAAAAACTTGCACTGCGCATGCGCAGTACGCAGTCCACGGCACAAAGGCAGAATTTCAGCTGCCTTCAGCTCCCCTTGTCATTGAAGGCTTGAAGCATCATCGACGGCACGTAAGCTGCACATACATTCGCGTATTGCATGTACTGTGCATGAAAGGCACGGAGAATTATGCCTACATAAGAGATTGATATCTTAGGTTGGCATAATTCTCCCGTGCCTTTATTATTTATATTTAATAATTACCATTTTACAATTTTAGTCAGGGTAGGCACGGTCTATCTTGTCTACCCTAACAGCACGTGCCTGGGGTGCTGGTCAGTGCCGATACATATCCAGCGCATCCAGAACCAAAATCAGTCTGTCATAAAGGACATAGAAAACAGGGAAATTGATTAGTGGTTTCTATCTTTTTGGGTTGATTTTTGTTTAACTTCATGACCAGACCCAAACCGGTGACTTCATCAACCCTCAGTAGGCCTTAGTCATTGCTAATGGCAATAGGGAATGCAAAGCAATTGAATAGGGGGAACGTAAAAAGGTTTAGCCCCTCTCGCTATGCAATCTGCTTTATAATTTATGAATGGACCAGCAAATACTTATATGGAACTAAATCTACTCTCACTTCTTGTCACTTCCTGAGCAGACCAACTGTTTTTGGTTTGAATGGTTCTTTTTTAGATTTCATTTTAATCATTCAATTAGAATGCCAGCTCCCCATTTGATGGCTGGAGATATGGAAAAGATCAATTCCTGGTTTCAGGCTAACGCTGGCAAGAGAATGTGGAAACTTAAAGAGATAAATCTTTTTCAGGCAATTTTCAAACAACATATGAAGCATAAAATCAGGCCACACCATTAAGAGTTGATCTGATAAAAGAATGTTCCACACTAAGCAACATTTCTGTCTAATTGTAACCTAACCAGGGCCTCAATTTTTAAAAAAAGATGAAAGGTTAATTATTACTTTGCTGTCCATGTGGCAGCTGTAGCTATTACAGTTCTTCATAAATTAATGTAAATTGAATTTGTGCAGAGTTCCTGTTGCATTTAACTTTGACGTGAAGTGATGAAGTGTGTGCTTCTGTGTGCTGTGTTGTGTGTGCTTCTGTTTCTCATTGACAGCTATTGCTACTAAGTCCTGCACACAATCAATGGCAGCATATAAAGTGTCTAGCTGTCTCCAAGTATTGGAAATATTTCTCACTGCTGCAGGGGAGAGCTCCGTCACTCTTGTATTTCATTTTGCCCCGAGGATAACATTTCAGTGCTGAGTTGTGCTGACCTGAGTTAAATTTTTGTTACTTGCTTTTAAGTTATTTTCTGTGTCTGCTCCTTTTATTGACCCTCCTTGTGTTGAATGCCATGTATCCGCTGAGTAGACTGATAATCGAGTGTTTCTGTAAGCTGTGACACTTCTAAGCTTGTTGGAAATGGAAGAAAGCTGTAGCTGTGTTTGCATTGATCCTATTAAGCATCAGACTTGAAAGAAGAGTTCTGACCCGAAACATCAACTATTCCTTGTCTCCATAGATGCTGCCTCACCCGCTGAGTTACTCCAGCATTTTGTGTCTATATTCAGTATAAACCAGCACCTGCAGTTCCTTGCTACACATTGTAGATTTATTTAGCCAGGTTTCACTGAAACTACCCTGATACTACATGTATCGGACCTGTTATACCATTGATAGACTGAGGGATGGAGGGTATAATTAAAGATTCCATTGGAGTTTCTTGTCTGACCTGATTCTAAATGTTAGAACAGTGATTTAAAAGGAGATATTGAAATCTGGGAAGTAACTCAAAAGCAGGACAGAATGATCCAGGATTTTTTGTGAATTTACTTAAGCTAAGTTATCTGACACTGTGATTCAAAATAATTTGAATGTTAGCACTGACCACCAATAGGAGAAGCGTCGAACAGAGGCCAAACTGACTGGAGCAAATGTGGAGAAACTGAATGAAAGATTGCACCAAACTGTCCCCAGTAACTGGTTGCAGAGAAGCACTGAGAGCCTTTGTGAGCATATTCAGCTTGACCAACCAGGGTGCAACGTGTAACATAGATAGATGATAACATGTGGCTTGGAAATTCTAAAGAGGGAAATACACCACCATTATGTATTAAAATGTTCAAAATGCATTTCAATGAACACCCTAAAGTATCTGCCATGTTATTTCCTCCTGGGAGACACTAGCGCAGTTTTAATGTTCAGCACTGTAATACACAGCAACTGATGTTTTATATCAATTATACATCATCTTGAGATGGCACATGACTCAGAAAGTGTTTGATGAAAAAAATATATTTTAGTAATTAATTTCTCTAATTGAAAATTCTTAAATCCAAATTATTGATGTAAGCTTTCTGTTAAAAAATATCAAATGTTTAAATTTAAATCGTGATCTTTAATATCATCATTAGAATTTTTAGTTGAACATATTTATTTCTCCTATCTATCTCCATATTGAGAAATATAAAACTGGCTCTTCATCGTTGCTAGGTCTAAATCCAAGAGTTCCCTCTCCAGTTCAGTTTAGTTTATTGCCAAGTGTACCGAGGTACAGTGAAAAGCTTTTGTTGCGTGCTGGCCAGCCAACTAACTGTACAGTGAGAATATCTTCAGCAGAGGAGCTGCAACCACCCTAGATGTGGCTGATCCTTACCTTCCCGAGGACAATGAAAGATGGGTAATAAATGCTCGCCATTCCAGTGATGCTTAGATTCTGAAACAAATTAACGAATAAAAATATGTGATTCTACAAGGAAGGATGCAGTATGAAATCTGGTTCTGGGAATTGAAATGGGCCATGTGGTCTACATGTCCAATGAGTCAACACTTGGAAGTTACTGATGACATTTGGATTAATGAAGCAGAGGGCCAAGGAAGAACTAAACTTAGAATGAAATTCACTTCAATGGAATTTAAAAACATGAAAAAATGGAACCAAATAATGGAAAACAAAACTATAATGGAACAATGGATGACCTTTAAAGTACTGATGTTTCAGGTTATGTACATTCCACAAGGGGAAACAAAATTGCAGAGTTGTGGTAGATGGTTGCTCTTCAGATTGGAGGATAGTTAACAGTGGTGATAAATAGAGTTTTAAAAATATATTTATTATTTTCACTTTGCTGCATAGTATGAAATTTCCAAATGTTCATATTATAGGACTATTCTTTCCTTTAATCTAACATTTGATTTTGTGCAGCCTATTTTTCTGTTCCTATCAAGTTGTATGCTTTATCAAAGCAAGCTGTTTGATTTACGCATTTGATCGACATACTGACATTGCGCAGTACGACTGATTTTAATCTCATGTTTTTTTAGATGAACTCTCATCCGAAGAACGTTAGCCAAATGCATTAAGTACCTGATTGAAATAATGTGACATTCACTGAGGTTGCTTCCACTGATTAAACATGGCAAGCATACCACACTTGGATGGAAATACTCGATGGTTTCATTCGTTTTCTGCTATTTATTGTGTTTCTTCACCTTTTTCTTTAATTTGGGATTGTGGGGCAGTCACAACTGCAACTGTTACTGGTTGCAGGCTTTTCTACTTGGAAGCTTAGACTCCCCCATCTTGCCCCAACCTACAACATCCCCGCCACTTTACTACCATCTGCCAATCTCCTGGCTCATTCCGTGCTGCTTGCGTGGGATCTACACACAGAGTTCTGAGGTCATCGATATCTCTCAGCCCGTGCATGTGCAGATGAGTCTGAAGAAGGATCCCAACCCGAATCCTTCTCTCCTGAGATGCTGCCTCTCCCGCTGAGTTACTCCAGCATTTTGTGTCTATTTTCCCCAATCCAAAATATCACCAGTCTGTATCCCTCCATGGCCTGCTGGGTTCCTCCCGCCATTTGGTATTTGCTTTTATATCTGGGTCTATTCATTGGTTTTGGGAAATGATAAACAAATTCTCTATCATCACTCTGGGTGAAGCGTTTAATTTATTGCGTGTGGAGTAGAAGGTGAAAAATGATGGCTTTATTTTTTTTTTCTCTATCCGTCATGTGGCTCAGTCTACTGGGTTAAGCAAATATTTTGATTATTTTCCGCACCTCATTGAAGGCATTTGAGCTTCCAGCAACATTCACCATTCATTAATGGTAACAAATAATGGAAACTGGAATTGTCCCATTGAGGAAGTCATAATGTTCCCATCATCTGCTCATCTCAGTGTTCTATTCTTCACGTCACTCAAGTCAGAAGCAGGCAAATCAACATTGCAAACTGCCAAACAGTTGTATTTATCCACTGGCAATTATTCTGATACGATACTTTGCCAATAACTGTTGTGTGTTTTCTTTGTGCCTGTTTTCTGTACACTTATATCTGCCCTGTTATCTTTGTGTGGTGGGACAGGTGTAGATGCCTGCCTGGGATCTCCACGCAGGCATGTTGGGTCGAGGGGCCTGTTTCCACACTCTATGACTCCATACCATCATCTTAAACAATCAGTCACATGGTACTAACACTTTGTTGACCGAGCCGATGATTGTCAACATCATCTCCTCCAAATGACTCGGCCTGTAGACATGGTAGTGCCATGAGGCTGCTGCGTCATCGTCTGTTCCAAAATAGAGCTTCTGCCTGCATTGCAATATGGTATACATATGACTCTAAGTATATATAAAATGTGAGGTGTGCGTGTAAGCATGAAATAGTAATGGGGAATGTAAACTTAACTGTGCAGATGCTATTAAATTGGATTTGTTGCAGGTTATATTCAGAAGACATCTCAGGTCATTAAATATTTTCCTGCTCTGTGACTGGGCCCTATAATTACTAGCATTTGTCTTTCTGCCACCTTCTCCCATTGTCATTTTGTGCGTCTGTGCGCTGTGTGTGTATGTGCGTGTGCGTGTGTGTGTATGTGCGTGTGCATGTGTGTGTGTAGGGGGTGGGTATATATTCTAGCCCAGTGCATTTTTGCCCAATATATTATTCACGTAAATGCAATCTGCTTACTGAATATAAAATAATACATATTATAGCATAACATCTGTTTAGGTCTATTTTAGCACAAGACCAGTTCTTAGATTTTTTGTGCCCCTTTCCAGATTGACTATGTGGCTATTATTTCATATGCTGCATCTGGCAAAACAGAATGTTATCTGTATAAAAGGTATCTGCATGTAAAATCAGAAAAGTATTGTTGCAATATTTCACCATAAATAAATCATCTTCCCCTAATGTATTGTCAACTTAAAATGAGACAGAGCCAGATTTGGACGTAAGTTTATACAAAGCCAGACTGAGGAGTGTACATGTGGTTTTACAGAAGAAGCAATGAGCAATATGTATTAATTACAGTTGGACATTTTTCCATTTAACGACTGCTCAGGTTTAATGCAAGCACTGTGATGTGAGGAATCCAAAAATAATAGCATTTAGAAACACAAGACTCTGCAGCTGCTGAAGCAAAAAACAAACTGCTGGAAGATCCCAGTGGGTAAGGCAGCATCTGTGGCGAAAGTCGGACAGACGGCATATTGGGTTGGGACCTTTCTTCAAGACTGGAACAGATTGGGGATAGTTAATAGAAAAAGTTGAAGGTAAAGGGTTGGGCAAAAGCTGCCAAGTGATAGGTGGATCTCGGTAAGAAGGGGTTGATTGACCGGGTGGGGTCAGTCAGGTGAGGGAAAGAAGGGGGAAGATAGTTGCGAAGTCTGGAGGTGATAAGTGGAGAAAACAAAGAGCTGGAGATGATGCAATATGATAATGTGAGGAGCGAAGTGTAGAACCAGAGGGCGTGCTTTTGGGTGGGAGCAACAGGGGCGCAAGGGAACAGGAGATCTATCAGGTGGAGGGGGTGGTGATGAGCAAAAGGACTACGAGGTAGTGGGGAAAGTGAACAGAAGAGTGTGCATGAGTGGAGCTGGGTGGATTGGAAGGAGAAATGGGGGGGGGGGGGGTAACCTGTAATTGTAGAATTCAATGTCCCTGCCAATAGGTTTGTTGGTCATTTAAATGAGGTGCTGTAAATACAGTGCCCTCCATAATGTTTGGGACAAAGACCCATCATTTATTTATTTGTCCCTGTACTCCACAATTTGAAATTTGTATTAGAAAAAAATCACATGTGTACATTGTCAGATTTTATTAAAGAGTATTTTTACACATTTGGGTTTCACCATGTAGAAATTACAGCTGTGTTTATACATAGTCCCCCCATTTCAGGGCACCATAATGTTTGGGGCACATGGCTTCACAGGCGTTTGTAATTGCTCAGATGTGTTTTAATTACCTCCTTAATGCAGGCATGCACACACACTTAGAGCTCTAAGCACCTAGTCTTTCCTCCAGTCTTTCCATCACCGTTGAAAACTTTTCTTGCTATTTATCAACATGAGGACCATAGTTGTGCCAATGAAAGTCAAAGAAGCCATTCTGAGTGAGTAACAAGAATAAAACTGATAGAGACATCAACCAACCCTTAGGTTTACCAAAATCAATTGTTTGGAACATCATTGAGAAGAAAGAGTTTACTAATCGCAAAGGGACTGGCAGGCCAAGGAAGACCTCCACAGCTAATGACAGAAGATTTATCTCTATAATAAAGAAAAGCCCCAAACAACTGTCCGACATATCAGAAACACTCCTGAAGAGCCAGGTGTGGATTTGTCAATGACCATTGTCTGCAGAAGACTTCATGAACAGAAATACAGAGGCTACACTGCAAGATGCAAACCACTGGTTAGCCGCAAAAATAGGATGGCCACGTTACAGTTTGCCAAGAAGTACTTAAATTAGCAACCACAGTTCTGGAAAAAGGTCTTGTGGACAGACGAAGATTAACTTATATCAAAGCGATGGCAAGAACAAAGCACGGAGGAGAGAAGGAACTGCCAAAGATCCAAAGCATACCACCTCATCTGTGAAACACAGTGGTGGGGGTGTTATGGCCTGGGCATGTATGGCTGCTGAAGGTACTGGCTCACTTATCTTCGTTGATGATACAACTACTGATGGTAGTAGCATAAATGAATTCTGAAGTGTATAGACACATCCTATCTGCTCAAGTTCAAACAAATGCCACAAAACTCATTGGCTGGCGGTTCATTCTACAGCAAGACAGTGATTCCAAACATACTGCTAAACCAACAAAGGAGTTTTTCAAAGCTAAAAACTGGTCAATTCTTGAGTTGGCAAGTCAATCACCCGATCTGAACCCATTTGAGCATGCCTTTTAATGCTGAAGAGAAATCTGAAGGGGACTAGCCCCCAAAACAAGCATAAGCTAAAGATGGCTACAATATTACTTTCATTTACATGACATTGTTGTGTCCCAAACATTATGGTGCCCTGAAATGAGGGGACTATGTATAAACACTGCTGTAATTTCTACATGGTGAAACCATGTAAATGAAAGTAGTTATGTTTTGTTGCATATCCTTTGCATGGAATGACTGCTTGATGTCTGCGATTCATGGACCACCTGTTGCTGGTTGTCTTCTCTGGTGATGCTCTGCCAGGCCTGTATTGCAGTATCTCCAAACTAAACTAAACTAAAGCTTTAGTAAAATTGTAAATTGTCCCCAAGTGTGCAGGATAGTGCTAGTGTACGGGGTGATTGTTGGTCGGCGCGGACTCAGTGAGTCGACAGATCTGTTTCTTGCTGTACCTCTAAAGTCTGTAGTCTAAAGACAATGTGTGTTTCCTCCGAGGTTTCTGCTTTCTTCTCACATCCCAAAGGTGTATGATAATTGGCCACTGTACATTGCCCCTAGTCTGCAGGTGAGTCGTAGAATCCAGTGGGAATTGATGGGAATGTGAGGAAATTTTAATAAAAATAGGATTAGTGTAAGTGGTTGCTTGATTGCCAATGTGTAATCAGTTGGCTGACAGAGTTGTTTCAGTGCTGGATGATTCAATGACTCTGGGTCAGGTCAAACTGGTACCTGGTTAATGTAGCTGTTATTCATATATTTCACTAGTCAATTTCTGTCGTCCTAAAGTCTGTTCACTCCGTTTGCAAATAAGGGTCATCTGCGAGCCCGTTATTAATTTTTTCAGAAAGGTATTTGGGTTACTATGTCTTTTTTCCATTAAAAATTAACCATTTTTTTTACATTTGATGAATTTTATGTCCAAACTGCACAATAGTTCCAGCTTTGCAAACATCTGCATTGTTTACTTTATCAAATTTCCTTTGAAATCCATAAATTCCTTATTAGTCTTGCATCCATATTCACTTGTCATAGAGCTCAAATAGGTCACAAACACAATTTGCCATTAACAAACCTATTAATTCTCATATTTATCTACAACTATGAAATTAGGGTCAGTAGCTAGTAGTTTTAGTTTTTAGTTTAGTTTAGAGGTACAGCATGGAAACAAGCCCTTCGGCTCACTGAGTCTACTCTGACCAGCGATCCCCGTACATTAACACTATCCAACACACACTAGGGGCAATTTACATTTATACCAAACCAATTAACCTGTAAACCTGTACGTCTTTGGAATGTGGGAGGAAACCGAAGATCTCAGATCCCACCTTGTCACGAGGAGAATTTCGTTGTCTACTGCCTTTCGTTGTCTCTGTACTGTACACTAACAATGACAATTAAAGTTGAATCTGAATCTGAATCAGAACGTACAAACTCCGTACGGGCAGTACCCGTAGTCAGGATCGAACCCGGGTCTCTGACGCTGTAAGGCAGCAACTATACTGCTGTGCCACCGTGCCGCTCTAATAGTTGATAGCTAATGCAATGTCAGAGGTTCCAACATTAGGCAACATCAAATTGGGAATTAAACAAATATTTACTCTTTGAAACCCTGTGCCAGAAGTTCTTTCTTATTTGGCTTATGCAGATAGAGTCGAACACTCATAGAGTCATTCATAGCGTGGAAACAGGCCCTTCGGCCAAACTTGTCCACACCAACCAACATATCCCACCTCCACTGGCCCCACCTGCCTGCATTTGGCCCATATCCATCTAAACTTGTCCTATCCATGTACCTGTCTAAATGTTTCTTAAATGTTGCGATCATACCTGCCTCAACTATCTCCCCCAGCAGCTTGTTCCATACACCCACCACCCTTTGTGTGAAATAGTTACCCCACAGATGAGTTACCCCTCATCTTTCCCTCCTCACCTTAAACCTATGTCCTTTGGTCCCTGTTTCACCTACTCTGGACAAGAGATTGTTACATGTCAAACACATGTTTGCAATCCTTACATCCAAGCAACTATTCAGTACCACAGCCTTTACCCCAGAGACTTGAGTTCAAGCAATCTTTAATTGATTGTGTGTCTAGGGGTGCACAGAGCTTGTATGTTCTCTTTATACTTAATATAACAGACAATAATTTCTATAGCTTGGATTTGCCAAAATAGTTTGCTTGTAAGTGATGGACACAATGAGTTCCAGGCAGAGACGGGGACAAGAGAACTAACTCACTGTTTCCCAGCACAAACATGTATCCTTCATATTGCTCCAGATACATTTTCTCTGGTTTAAAAAAAACCCAGCTGTTTAACGTGTCCTGCCCTCTGGATTGCAACCAGACATTTCACAATTGCAAGCTTGGAAACAATGGAGAAATGTGGGCAGTTTGCGAAAGTTGTGCAAAAGGTTATTGAAACAAAGTTTGAAAAGTTTCTTTAGGAATGAACAACTGTACAATGAACTGAATATTTGAGCAGTGGTGGCTCAGGCATCCTGTGTGGGTTCATAAAGTTGCAACTTTCACACTCATGATAATATTACCATGTCAGAATTACCAGGAATGTGGCCTCTGTTTAGTTACTTCAAGCAATGGTGTTGTGAATTTTCCTCTGCCCGACATTCACCCTCCTTTCAACTCCTTAAGGAGACTTCTTGATTTGAATCTTGGGTAAGATAAAATGATCCAAATGCTGTATCCAAATAGTATACACTGCTCTGGAAAGGTTAAACAATGAGAGGCCATTCTGCTTAGTGGATAGCTGAAAGATCAAGGAACACACATTGAAAGTCATGGAGTGAAGGTACCATGGGGGTGTGAGGGAAGAATTATTTTAAGCAGAAGGTGATTATGATCTGGAATCACTGTCTGTGAAAATGGTGGAAAAAGACAGTCGGGGCTTTCAATAGGGAATTCGGTAGGCCCTTACTTCTAATGAAACGTGGTGGACTTGAAATGTTAGACACAAACTCCTGGAGCAACTCAGTGCGTCAGGCAGCGTCTCTGGAGAACATACAGTAGATAGGTGACGTTTCATGTCGGGACTCTGCTACAGACTTTGAAATAATGCTCATCCATGTTCTCCAGAAATGCTGCCTGGTCCGTTGAGTTATTCCAGCACTTTGTGGGTTTTTTTTGTTGTAAACCAGCATCTGCAGTTCCATGTTGCTATATTCATTGATTTGAACTCTTTGTTTCGTTTCTCTCTCCACTCACTGACTTGCTGCAAATGCCCAACACGTTGTTTTTATTCCAGGTTTTCTGCATCTATACATTTTTTTGAAGGAGATAAGAACCCATTGATGGGCTGAATGTTCTCTCCCGCTGGTTTTATCATTCAGTCCTGAGAATGCTCGTCAGTTATTTAGCTGATCATATAAGTTATGGGAGAAGAGTAATGCATCAAGTCTAGCTGTGTACATACTCACTGTTCATGGGCTTACCTACAGGAGTTAATGACCAGGAGGCGGTAACCTGAATCATTTACCAGCCACAATCTAAGGACAGGACATTTGTAATTCCCTCACCATTTTTGCAGTTGAGTTGAGCACTAAGTTCCCCAAATAGTATATGTGACTGACTTTTGCTGCAGCATGTTAATTTTATTTTATGGCCGCTTCGACAGGGACAATCTAGAGACAGCCATCAAGGCTGTGCTACCTGCCGATCACCAAACCCTCACACTCACCCCCTACGACGTATACGTGGCACTGAGTAGGACTAATGCACGTAAAGCTGCTGGCCCTGACGGCATCCCCGGGCGCGTGCTCAGGGCCTGTGCTGCACAGCTGACAGACGTCTGGACTGACATCTTCAACCTGTCACTTGCCCAAGCAGTTGTCCCCACTTGCCTTAAAACCACCTCCATCGTGCCAGTGCCAAAACACTCCACTGCGGCAAGCCTCAACGACTTCCGCCCAGTTGCACTTACCCCCATCATCACCAAGTGCTTCGAGAGGCTGGTCCTGGCACACCTCAAAGGCTGCCTACCCCCCACACTGGATCCCTATCAGTTTGCCTATCGCAAGAACAGGAGTACGGAGGATGCCATCTCAACGGCACTTCACTCCGCCCTCTCCCACCTCGACAACAGAGACACTTACGTAAGAATGCTGTTCATCGATTACAGCTTAGCATTCAACACCATTATACCATCAAAACTGATCATCAAACTCGGTAACCTGGGCATCGACCCCTCCCTCTGCAACTGGATACTGGACTTTCTAACCAACAGACCCCAGTCTGTTAGGTTAGACAAGCACACCTCTTCAACCCTCACCCTGAACACCGGCGTTCCACAGGGCTGTGTGCTGAGCCCCCTCCTCTACTCCCTCTTCACCTATGACTGCACACCTGTACATGGTACTAACACCATCATCAAGTATGCAGTTGATACAATGGTGATTGGCCTCATCAGCAACAATGATGAGTTGGCCTACAGGGAGGAGGTCCAGCACTTAGCAGCATGGTGCGCTGACAACAACCTGGCCCTTAACTCCAAGAAGACCAAGGAGCTCATTGTAGACTTCAGGAAGTCCAGTGGCGGCACGCACACCCCCATCCACATTAACGGGACGGAGGTGGAACGTGTTTCTAGCTTCAGGTTCCTGGGAGTCAACATCTCCGATGATCTCTCTTGGACCCACAATACCTCTACTCTGATCAAGAAGGCTCACCAGCGTCTCTTCTTCCTGAGGAGACTGAAGAAGGTCCATCTGCCTCCTCAGATCCTGGTGAACTTCTACCGCTGCACCATCGAGAGCATCCTTACCAACTGCATCACAGTATGGTATGGCAACTGCTCTGTCTCCGACCGGAAGGCATTGCAGAGGGTGGTGAAAATTGCCCAACGCATCACCGGTTCCTCGCTCCCCTCCATTGAGTCTGTCCAAAGCAAGCGTTGTCTGCGGAGGGCGCTCAGCATCGCCAAGGACTACTCTCACCCCAACCATGGACTGTTTACCCTCCTACCATCCGGGAGGCGCTACAGGTCTCTCCATTGCCGAACCAGCAGGTCGAGGAACAGCTTCTTCCCGGCGGCTGTCACTCTACTCAACAACGTACCTCGGTGACTGTCCATCACCACCCCCCCCCAATCACCCCCCCCCCCGGACACTTATTATTATTTATTCAAATCATTTGCTATGTCGCTCTTCCAGGGAGATGCTAAATGCATTTCGTTGTCTCTGTACTGTACACTGACAATGACAATTAAAATTGAATCTGAATCTTGAATCTGAAATATTTTAATAATTTTGTATTGATTTTCATATTTTCAGGAAGCTCTTTAAATCAAGTTGGTAGATTTAGCTGCCACCATAATTATTTTTTAATTAAAAAATCCAAATAAAAGAAAACCTAAGAAATATTTTTCAAAGGAACATAAAAAAATAGCAGGAGTAGGTGATTTATTCCTTCAAGTTGGCTCTGCCATTTGCTACTAATAATGCTGATCCTCTTTCTCAACACCATACCCGGTCTTTCCTACATCCCTTGATGCATTTGTAACATTTTTTGAAACAAAGAAAGTTATAGCACTGCTTTAATGTTCTGTTTGATGTGTTCTGATGTGTTCCGTTACTAACTTTTGCAGCTTTAATATTACTTGTGTTCAAATTGTTTATATCTATTTAGACTAATCAGGCTTCAACAGTGCATGGTTTGCTCCTGCTGCAGAAAACCCTTATTTATTTAGATATGCTGCATCTTGCCCGATGCACCACTCCCACTATACTTTTTAAGGCAGGCATTCTTCTGGTCTCCTTGTTTAAATTTATTGTGTGCAAAGTGTTTAGATAAGTCCCGACAATTATGTGAAGACCCAGTACAAATGCAATTTCTTCCTTCCAGCGGCATGTTCAAATTGTGAAATCAAACACATTGGCCTTAAAACTGACAGAGGCTCGTGTTAGTTGAGAATAAGCAGAATTTTCTTTCTTTGTTTTGGGTGAGATCCAAATCTAGGTCCCAAAACTGCAAAGTATTTGTGCTCTTTGGATTTAGATCTAAATCATACTAAGGAGATAAATGGAGAGGGGAGAGGAGGTCATTCAGGCCCAGCTGGCTGCCACGGAAATAGGAAGGAGGTGTTTGGTACTCTAATATACTACACACCTCCTTGTTTAGTTTATAGTTTCTTGAATGGTTAGGTACTATTTTTAACTTGATAGTACAATAAGCAATATGTTTTGAAATGGTCTATTGGGGGTGCCGCATAGATGGCAGCCTCTGCCGACAGTCTGTGCCGCATAGATGGCAGCCTCTGCCGACAGTCTGTGCCACATTGATGGCAGCCTCTGCCTAAAGTCTGTCCGTTTTTTCTATCAATTTTTATTTTTGTTTGTCTTAACAGTTTGTTTTGGAGGGTTCTTTAGTTTTTCTATGTGGGGGAGGGGGGGTAAGGTAAGGGGGAAACCGTTTCCCAGTCACTTCCTGGCGAGGATGCGACTATTCTTCGAATCGCGCCCTCACCCCCCTCCTGGCAGCCTACCAACTGGATTGGCTAGCGCGGCCTTTCCTGCCGGGAACCGGGGACCGGACCAGAGCTTCAGCAGTGGCGGCGCAACACGGGATTCACCGCGGAGCGGGGCGATGCCTACCTGGATCGCCGTTTGAAGTTCCGGAGTGTTGGGCCTGCAGCATCAACATCGCGGAGCTGTGGTTCGTAACGCTCCCAGCGCGGGCGGCGCTGACTTCAGCGCGGCCTGTGCGGAGCCGCGGACTCCGGTAGGAAGTGGCCGATTCGGAGGTTTAGGCCACTGAAGTTGTCCCCCCCCGTTCCAGCATCGGAGTTCCATCATGAAGCAGCGGGCCACCAGTAGCGGCGACTGCGGAGGGCTTGGGAGGCCTCAACCACGGGTGAACATCAAGAACATCAGAAGAAGATGACTGAACTTTGTGCCTTCCCTCACAGTGGGAAACTTTGATTCTGCTGTGTGGGGATGTTTTATGTTGGAGTCTCTTGTGTGTTTTTTTTTATTTGTATGGCTGTATGGTGACCACACAACTGGTACATGTGACAAATAAATATATTTTGTATTGTTGTATAGAAAATGAAATCTATTAATCAACTAGTTATAGAAATCTTGGGAATGGATTAGTGTTGAATGTCATACGTGTGTACATGTGTGCAATGTAATCAACGTGTCCCTGAAACATTTTGCCAAAGTTGATGTATAAAATGTGGTGCGAGCATACTCAGTAAATACCAATATCACGTAGATACAAAATACTTCACAGTGTAACATTATATATGCAGAAATGTATTCCCTTCATTTTGGCTTTAAATTGATAATCAAATTTCCAACATAATTAAGTACGAGAATCTGAATTGTCTCATATTTTCAGAATCTCTGGAACAGGCAGTAAGTAGTACTAGACTTTTTTTTAACTTGGAGGCTCTGAACAGTTTGTAATTGAAGGAGGAGGGCAGGGCAAGGGTGGTGAAGGTCCAGGATACTCAGCTAGGCCCATGAGGGCATGTCAGGAATCTTAGCAGCACACCTCTGGGCCTGCTACTGCCCTCTCTGATATTTCACTGACAATCATTGCAATGATTTTTTTTGTCGCACTTTATATTCATCGAAAGGATGTGGTCTCATCAGGCTGAGCCAGTTTTTAATTGCTCATCCCTAATCGCCCCTAATCACCCTTGCTGGTAAGCTACCTTCTTGAATCCACTACAGTTTTTGAGGTATGGGTATACCCACAATGTTGTTAACTGTGAGGGAGGGGGGTGAACAATGGATGACCTGGCGTGGGGGTACTTTGTCAGCACCATTTATATGGCAACTATTTGCATACCTTGGGTAAGCAAGCAAAGAATTTCACTGTGCCTTGTCACATGTGACAATTAAGTATTCTATTCCAAGAAGTAGGAATTGTTCCCAGCGATGGTGAAGGAATGTCTACATATTTCCAAGTCGGGTAGTGTGTGGATTAGAAGGCAACTTCCAGGTGGTAGTATTCCTAAGCTTTTACTCTTCTTGTCCTAGCTGGTGGATGTCACAGGTGTGGAAGCTACTGTCTCCGAAGAATTACAGATCTATTTCTATCACGATTCCAACTGTGGCCATATTTATGAGCCTTGCTAGCTGATCGGTTGATAAATTAGGCTCATGACATGATTCTGAAGAGAACCATCTTGGCAAGTAATGTAAAGTAAACTAAAATAAAGTACTTGAATTGCCAAGGCCTGGAAGACTATGTGCATAAATGAGCTTGGTGTAGATAGGTACCATGGACAGCATAGAAATGGTGGGCCGAAGGGCCTGCTTCTGTGCCGTATGACTGTCTAGAAAATAATTTGATTGTTCCGAATCAAATCTCTGTTGAGTTGCCAATGTGAAAAAAAAAAAAATCAGTTTTACCAAATTAATTTACAAAATAAAATGAAGAAGCTATCTGCTGCCTTATTCAGAAATATAGTAGTTCAGGGCAAGTATTGCAAGTAGAAGGCTAAGGTGGAAGTGTTGAGAGAAAGGGACTGCAGATGCTGGAATCTGCAGTGAAAAACAAGCTGCTGTAGGAACCCAGACTGATGTAGGGTCTCGAACAGAAACGTTAACCATCCCCTTGCCTCCATAGATGCTGTATGACCTGCTGACTTCCTTCAACATATGTTTTTAATAAAGTGTCTGTGTGTTGACAAAGCATACTATGTCCAAGATTATTAGATTTTTTACATACCACAGTAAATTATTATGGTTAACATACTACAAAGTAATGATCCCTTCCTAACATCTCATTTTTGCTGTTTCAGATGTTGATGAATGTGTTGAAGGAACAGATAATTGTCATATTGATGCTATCTGTCAGAACACCCCCAAATCATACAAATGTATCTGCAAGTCTGGTTACACAGGAGATGGCAAACAGTGTGAAGGTAGTATAATCTTGAGCTATATTATGATATTCATTGTACTTACAATCTAATAAACATGTCCCGTGCTGAAGATTGTGCAGAAAATGTTTCTCACAGAATGATTTATGAATTGGAAATATTGAAACCGGGAGCTGCTGTTTGAATGACATGACCATGGCATTGCCTGCTGAAACATAATGAACAGTACTGTTATTTTCTGTACCGGTCTCATGACGCACAAAAACTTTTTTAGTTATAATTGACATTAAAGCAAATTTCTATTCAGTGGCTTCTTGTTTTGAAATTGTAGACATATTTCAGCCTTTTAAATGTCTCTATATTATTAATTGAAATATGTATTTTTCTGATTTGTATTTTCTCCAATAACAATATAAAGGATGCCAAGTATCTAACAATTTGGAAAGCTTATTATGATGCTGTCATAGAAAAATTAATTGTTGATTTGGATTGTGCAAAAACAGTAAGTCACAGTTCTTCAGAGAGGAGGCAGTGACATTACCCACTCATCATTTCCCTAATGTTAACACACTTTGACTAAAACGCAATATTAATCTGTGTAGTAACATTACCAAATCACCGTTTCCCTTCTGTTGACATCCTATATTAATCAATGTTGTGCATGCTGTGCAAAGATATTATATTTAAGATCCTAACTCAGCTAGACTAAGTAAGCAAGACATTATGAATACTGTTTTGTATTGTCTATTTATTATTTTTTGTCAAATTATATGTAACGTGCTTGCTGATCCTGGCATTTACAATCAGTGAATTTACATTGGTTTGCAGAAAAATAATACAAATCTGTTCCCTCTGTATGCAAATTCCATCAATCGCTATCCTCTCCAAATATGGACCATGTATCATTTTCAAACAATTGTGAATTTCTTTGTGTTTAACAAAGGGGAATGATTTGCATGCAGAGTTCATGCAAGTATTTTGCAGTATAGAATAGTTCAGGCCTTTTGTATATTTTTAGCAATCACTAGGGAGGACAGTTATTAGTTCCCTGCATGACCATTGTCATATGGTGGACCAGGATTGATTGAACCTGATGTAAGTGCAGTTGTTTTCAAACTGTTCAGAAGATCGTAAGATAATAAGTGATAGGAAAGAATTAAGCCCTTCAGCCCATCAAGTCTACCCACCATTCAATCATGGCTGATCTATCTCTCCCTCTTAACCCCATTCTCCTGCCTTCTCCCCATAACCCCTGACCCCCATACTAATCAAGAATCTATCTATCTCTGCCTTAAATATATCCATTGATCTTGCCTCCACAGCCTTTTGTGGCAAAGAATTCCACATATTCACCACCCTATTGTGAATATTAGTGAAGTTAAGAATACAACTCTTTCCATTGATGCTGGTTATATGATGGTGAAAGGTTGCTATTCAATAAATTTAACGCTAAAAGATGAAGCAAGTCATGAACACTGTCCAGCATATATTGCACATTCATCTTCTATTGTCCCAGCTTTAGGTAAAATGACTAGCTGTATTTGTTTAGTTGTCTTACCTTTTAATTAATTGTCTTCCAGATATTGATGAATGTGACAATGAGTACAGTGGAGGCTGTGTCCATGAATGCATCAACATCCCAGGGAATTACCGCTGTACATGTTACGATGGTTTCAAGTTAGCGCATGATGGCCATAACTGCCTTGGTAAGCACATTCAGAGAACTACTTCTCACTTAGTGCATTCTTCGACAATTTCCGTGTTGGATCCAAACCACCAAATGTTTGCAGCCCAAAAGATTAATAAATGATTTTTTGAGGAATGCAATCACAGATAGATCAGTATTATTAGCTAAGAAGTGTGACTATTATGAAGGCAAATCAAATGTCTGTGTCATGATTGTTAAAATATATGCTTCTCATGAAGAAACATTATGTATAAAATAAGTTTGACATTTTATTGGAAGGCCTCTTGCTGCAGGTGGAGTAAGTGTTTGCAAGCCTGGTGCTACTTCAATGGAATTGACCAATGCTGTGAAGACTCCCTCACTGTATTTTCTTTCAATGCTCAGGTCAGCTGATTTGTGTTTGGATTTTCAGGCTGTCAGTGGAAGTCTCTCCTTCTGACATGTTTAATTTTGTCATCAGAAAAGAGCAGACCCATGGGGTCTGGCTGCCATTGCATCTGTAGCAAGATATCGTGCAACTTCCACCCAGGTGTATTTTTGTTTGAGAATTATACTTTGGCTGGTGGCTTCTGATGAATGAAATCCTTAGCATTCCTATCGAGGCTACAAATTTGCAAGCCAGATCACACATGAGAGTCTGTTTGCATAATAAGTTGGATAGAACCCACTCGCTATTTATGCTACACATGAATCTATCACTGCACAGTTTAAAAATTCACCAAAGTTACAATGTCTGGTGAATTCTTAAACTGTGCCCTGATAAATTTAGATGCATCTTAAATAACAAGTGGGTTCTTGAGTAAATTCTTAATCGATGAATCTAACAATGTATCCATTGACTGTTTCATCTGCTTTTTAATCCCTTACTTTCTATGTTCTGCTATCTCAAATAGTTGTGGATTGAACTAACAACTGCCATGTTAGTTCAGTGTGAAACATCTCCGATCAGTAGTGTGCAATGGGTCTTGGAGCCAATCCATGTAAATTGAATAGGTTTCTTGAGGACCACATAGTGGCACAGCTTGTAGTGGCCACTCCCTCACAGTTTAGGGAGTCGGGTTCAACCTGACCTCCAGTGCTCTGTGTGGAACTTGCATTTTCTACCTCTGATTGTGTGGGTTTTCTCCAAGTGTTCTCCAGATGCATTTTTGTGTACCTTCGATTTTCCAGCATCTGCAGTTCCTTCTTAAACACTCAGGTTTGACCCTGACATGAGTGTTGTCCGTGTGGAGATGCACATTCTCACTGTGACCGCATTAGTTTCCTCTGGGTGCTCTGGTTTCCTCCCACATCCTAAAGACGTGCAGCTTTGTAGGATGTGTAGGAAGGAACTGCAGATGCTGGTTTATATCGTAGATAGACACAAATTATAAACCTACTGACTCCCACAACTATCTAGACTACACTTATTCCAACCCTGCCTCCGGCAAAGACTATACCCCCAACACCCAATTTCTCTGTCCACGCCATATCTGCACCCAAGATGAGGTGTTCCATACCAGAACATCTGAGATGTCCTCATTATTTAGGAAATATGGATTCCCCTCTTCTATCATCAATGAGGCCCCCACACATATCTCCTCGGTACCCTGCAGCTCCGCTCTTGCTCCCCCTCCCCCAGACACAACAGGGATCGAGTCCCCCGAGTCCTCATCTTTCACCCCATCAGCCCTCACATAAAACACATAATCCTCCGACAAATTTGTCACCTCCAATGGGATTCTGCCACTAGTCACATTCCACAGAGACCATTCCCTCTGCAACTCCATGGTTAACTCATCCCTTCTCACCCAGACCACCCCATCCCCAGGTACCTTCCCCTGCAGGAGATACAACACCTGACCCTATATCTCCTCCCTCCACTCTGCCCAGGGACTCTTGCCAGAAATGGGGCAACAAAAATGGAACAACATAGAATTAGTGATGAAAGTTGGTTATTAATCGATTGTTGTCATATTTAAGCTTTCCTGTTGTAAAAAGCCAATTGTAATGCATGATGGGATTTGGCTAGAGTATTCAAACGTAAAATTGTTGTCTCTAGGTCCACACCCGTCAGACGTTAAAATTAAAGCTTTGTATGGTCTTAAGAATTTGTACTTTGTCTATTTTTAAGGTGAACTTTTTCAGTGAGAACAGGTGTTCAATGGATGGTGTGGATTCGGTGGGTTGAAGGGTCGGTGTTCATGCTGTATCTTTCAATCAATCAATTCAAACGTGGTTTAGTGTAAACTGGTCGGCATAGACAGTGGGTTGAAGGACCCGTTTCTCTGCTGTGTGTCTCTCTATTATGATATTATAGCAATATTATGGCAGCCACACATTTCAATGTCATCTACTTCCAAAATATTATTTGCACAAATGTTATTATGGATGTGTAGTTTGTGAAAGATTCAGATAATCAGCTGTTCATTCCTCTATACCCTATCAGTCAAGAAGCCTAATTTTTGTCAATTTCCTACGCAAACACATGGACCACGGAACTGGGGGGAATGGGGGGGCTGCAGCCCCTCCACGTTTTTGGCGAGACATGTTTCTTAACCCGAAATTATCTGGCCTGTATGCGTATTTTTCACTTCTTCTGAGGACCTCCGACATCCAGAATCTCAGAACAAGCGCACAGTGAGCGCGGCAAAACCACGACCAGCCGCGGTGGAAACCGACTGCCCCCCAAAACCCTCCCTCCCCTCCGCGGCCAATCACAGTGCGGTTTACAGTTGAGATATGGGGCAGTGAACGAAGCGCTGTGATTGGCCTTCGAGCGGAAGGGAGAGAGGGAGGGTCAGCCCCGAGAGAGAGACAGAGAGAGAGAGAGAGGGGAGTCAGTCCTGAGAGGGAGGGAGGGAGAGAGAGAGAGGGGGGGGGGATGGGGGATATATTCCCCCCCCCCCCCCCCCCCCCCCACTTTTTGATTTGGGGGATGGCCTGTATTATCCCACAGTTTTTGTAGGTCAAGCAACAACAAAAAATACTAATTGTGCTCCCCTCCCACACCCTACCCCTGCTCAGTCTCTCCGCTCCCTCACCAGGTACCCCCGAGGCCGGTGATCAGTGATCGCTCAGCTCCACCACTTTCAAAAACGTTCCGCGGCCCCTGCACACTGCTGCTCACAAGACCTCTGCACAAAAGTCACTTTCGGTCTTTTACAAGCATCACTGACCACTGCTGCCTTTTTAATTGAGTGCTATCTTCCAGGAGTTTGGAGATGCCTTTACAGTGGCTGGCTTCACTGTGCTACGAATCCTCAACGTTTCAACCTCTTAGCTGTTTCCCTTTTCAGCAGCAGGCTTTTCATCTTCTGAGTTCAGTGCAGTCAATCACTGAATCTTAGCAGGCTCTGCAAAGAGCTTCTTCAAAGCACACCAGTTTTTTTTCCTCTGGCCTCAATATATGTCAGATTTTATAGGCTTTCTTTATTGACAGATGTATTGAATTGAGAGATGACCTATGTTGACCTATTGTAAAACTACATAAAGTAAGCCCAGATTGACAGCAGAAGCTTCAGAACAGATGTTTACTTTATATGTTACAATACAGCACAATACAATACCGTTTATTGTCATTTGAACCTCAAATGAAGTTCAAACGAAATTTGGTTTCTGCAATCATACAACAAGAAAAGAACCAAGACACACACCAACACAATTTACACAAACATCCATCACAGTGAGTCTCCTCCTCACTGTGTTGGAAGGCAAAGCCTTGTTTCTCCCCTGCTCTCCATTCTTCTCCCAATGTCAAAGCCCCGGCGGGCAATGGTAAGTCCCGCGGGGCATTAAGGCCGCGCCAGGCGCGCCCGGTCTAGATGTTGGAGCCCCCGGCGGGTGCTGGCAAATCCCGCGGCCGTTTAAGCCGCACCGGGCAATGTAAGGCCCCGCTCCGGGTCTCCTTCAACCCTGCAACTCGGGCGGGAGAAGTTGCCGTTGCGGGAGTTCCGAAAAGCGGTCTCCCACCGGGGTCCCGCGAGCTCCCGATGTCACCGTCCACCGGACCTGCGGCTGGAGCCTCCGAAGCTCCGGAGTCGGGCCGCAGCAGCGCGCAACCACAGCTCTCCACGCTCCGAAGCCGGCCAGCCCCACGATGGTGAGTCCGCAGGCTCCGCGACTGGAGCCCCCAGGTCGTTCCTGTTGGAGGCTGCTCCACGGTGCTTGGCCCTAACGACAACGGAGACCCGACAGGGAAAAGGTCGGGTCTCGGGTGCAGGGAAGAGATTTAAACGTTTCCCCCACCCCCCCATCCCCCACACATACACAGTTTAAAAACAATTAAAAAACACTACCAACTATACACTCAACGGGACAAAAAATAAAAAAAAGACAGACGGACTGCAGAGGCTGCTGTAACGTTGGTCACGCCACCTGATTCACGATATAATAATGCATATAATAATGACATCATTATATCACATGCACCCGTAATGCATTTATATATTTACATAAAGATGTACTGTATAATAATGAATTTCAGGCTTGGGTCCCCGCAGGGCTGAATACCAGGAATAAGAGGATTTTACTAACCTTTGCATACGTGTTTAAATACAGTGAAGTTATGGCATAGTCTTTTCCACGGTACAGCTGATAATGATTAAACTAAAATCTTCTCTAGACCACAGGGTGACACAGTGGGGCAGTGCTGCCCTTACAGTACCAGAGGTTTGATCCTGCCCGTGGGTGTTGTCTGTATGGAGTTTGTACCTTTTACCTGTGACCGTGTTGGTTTTCTCCGGCTGCCCCATTCCAAAGACATGCAGGTTTATGGGTTAATTGAATCTGTAAAATTGTCCCATGGGTGTGAGATAGAACTAGTGTAGGGGTGATCATTGATCGACGTGGACCCGGTTCACGTTCAAGTTCAATTTACAGTGAGTTTATTGTCATGTGTCCCTGTATAGGACAAGGAAATTCTTGCTTTGCTTAAGCACACAGAAAATAGTAGGCATTTACTACAAAACAGATAAATGTGTCCATATACCATGATATAAATATATACACACATGGATAAATAAACTGATAAAGTGCAAATAGCAGAAAGAGGTTATTAATAATCAGAGTTTTGTCTGAGCCAGGTTTAATAGACTGATGGCTGTGGGGAAGTAGTTATTCCTGAACTTGGTTGTTGCAGTCTTCAAGCTCCTGTACCTTCTACCTGAAGGTAGCAGGGAGATGTGGCCAGGATGGTGTGGGTCTTTGAGGATACTGCCAGCCTTTTTGAGGCAGCAACTGCAATAAATCCCCTCGATGGAAGGAAGGTCAGAGCCGATGATGGACTGGGCAGTGTTTACTACTTTTTGTAGTCTTTTTCTCTGCAGGGCGCTCAAATTGCCAAACCAAGCCACGATGCAACCGGCCAGCATGTTCTCTACTGTGCACCTGTAGAAGTTAGAGAGAGTCTTCCTTGACAAACCGACTCTCCGTAATCTTCTCAGGAAGTAGAGGCGCTGATGAGCTTTTTTGATAATTGTGTTAGTGTTCTCGGACCAGGAAAGATCTTCAGAGATGTGCACGCCCAGGAATTTGAAGTTCTTCAACCCTTTCAAACCCTGATATTCAACTACTCCTTCCAAACCAATCAGTTTGAAACATAGAAAATAGAAATTAGGGCTGTGGGCCCCCCCTCGAGCCTACGCCATTCAAAAGTCACACTGATCATCCAACTCAGTTCCTTAGTTCCCTAGTTTTGCTGGTGTTGAGGGCCAGGTTATTGCGCTGGCACCATATGGACAGTTGCTCGATCTCTCTTCTGTACTCTGACTCATCCCCATCAGTGATACGTCCTACAACAGTGGTGTCGTCAGCGAACTTGATGATGGAGTTCGCACTGTGGTTGGCTACGCAGCCATGGGTATAGAGTGAGTACAGCAGGGGGCTGAGCACGCAGCCTTGAGGTGCTCCCGTGCTGAATGTTATCGAGGCTGACAAATTTCCACCAATACGAATAGACTGTGGTCTGTGGACGAGGAAGTCGAGGATCCAGTTGCAGAGGGATGCGCAGAGACCCAGTTCTGCGAGTTTGGTAACCAGTTTGGAGGGGATGATTGTGTTGAATGCCGAGCTGTAATCGATGAATAACAGCCTGACATATGAGTTTTTGTTGTCCAAGTGGTCCAGTGCGGAGTGGAGGGCCAGCGAGATCGCATCCACCGTTGATCTGTTGTGGTGGTACGCGAACTGCAGTGGGTCCAGGTATTTGTCGAGGTAAGAGTTGATTTGCTCCATGATCAGCCTCTCAAAGCACTTCATCACCACCAGCGTTAGTGCCACTGGTCGATAGTCATTGAGGCACGTCACCTTACTCTTCTTGGGCACCGGTATAACTGTTGCCCTTTTAAAGCAGGTGGGCTGAAGGGTCCGTTTCCACACTGTATCATTAAACTAAATTGATTATTCCAGACATTGAGATCTACATTTGTGAATGTTTTTGCAGTGGTCATGGCAGCCAGGTGCTAATGGTTGCATTTTCACCCCCCCATCCCATCATGGAGCCTGCCCAGGGGAAAGGAATCCTGCATGAAGGATACCGTTCTAGACCCCACGAAGAACCTGTTGGTCAAGCTTGGTTGGCACATTATTGGAAGGGTTTGGTTGTGCTGGAGATTCTCCAGGCTGTTACGTGGATTGGATTACTTTAGTTACTTGGGAGAAATACTGAGGCTGGGCTTGTATTCCCTTGAGTGAAAAGGTTGTGAGTTTCCAACACTCTTCTAAGTATTTAACCGTATAAGAGTCATAGAAACGGCAGCTGGGTAGAAACCATTCCTACAGCTTGGATAGCAAAAACAATAAGGAATATGTTTAAGGGAGGAGATTTAAAAGGGTTTTGGGCAGAATGTCGTGGTTGAAAAGAAAAATTGATATCTGTAACTCGCTGTCAGAAGATTTGGTGGAATTTGATACGACCACTATACTTATGAGATAGTTAGACAGACTGTAAAATAGGCAAGGCATAGAAGGATACGGACATAATGCCATCAAATTCATTCATATGGACATGTAAAAAAGGTGGAGGGGTCAATTTCTATAACTTACATAGAATCAGGATGATGCTTTTGTATTGGACCAAATTCATCTCCTCAAAGGTATATAAAACATTCAGATGTGGCAATTGCCTTGTAGAAAATTGGGCTGTGTGGAGTCTTAAGATTTCTCTGCAGGGTTTTCGAGTATGGCAGCGATCTTCACCACATTGTGAAATAAACATCCATGTGAATTGCATTGGAATGGTTCAGGTTAGTAACGGCCACCCAGTATTCAGGCTTTATGTTGATTTTGAGAGGTTAAGTATTACACATACTATTGAATCTGAAGATTTCCCATTTATTTTCCTCTCACAGAACAGCTTTGTTGTGTTTCAATTGGGAGTCTAAGTCAGTGGAACTTTCTGAATACATTTGCTGCCATGCCAGCCCAGGAATGAGTTGTTTGGTCAATGCATCACCTTGGAATTGTGGCTTCTTTGTGTGGTTTCACTGACCTTCATGGCCAGTGATGAGTGGAAGATGATCTGCACTAGACATACTGTAAGTCTTGGTTTAATGTGACTCACTTGGAATTTGTCACAGCACATCTGATACAATCTACTGTGTGTCAAGGTCATGTTGCAATGTCTATAAGCATTAAGAAAGTTTCTGTTGATCCAGTCTGTTGAACATAGTAGACACTAGATGTTGCTTTGTCGTACCTCATAAAACAAATTCTTGGCCACATAAGGTACATTTCATATAATTAACATTTGTTGTGTCATGGTGATTTCTGGTAATATCACTGTTTATTTGCCCACGCAAAGAACGGTGAACTTTAGAATTACTCAGAGAACCATTGAATGAAATCATTGACAGGTAAGACACATTTGGTTAGTGTGTATAACCGCGAGTCTATTGCATCAGCAATTGTAAATGCTAGGATCAAATTAGTGTGCCCAAACTATGATGAAAAAGTGATGTGGGGAACTGATCTCATTATGCTTCCCTCAAATCATGCAAAGTTCACTGGGTTAAGGGTAACAGGCGAGACAGAGACAGAGCGAGATAGAGAGCTTGAGCTTATGTTCCTTGGAGTTCAGGAAAATGTCCGGTGATCTTATTAAAAAGAAATTATCCTAAGAAGGCTTGACAAGGAAATGTTGAGATGTTTCGATTGGAGTGAGAAATGCGGACAAGAGGACATGGCTACAAAATAAGGAACCGATCTTTTAAAAATTAGGTGTCCACAAATTTCATCCCTTAATGGGCCTGTCCCACAGGTGATTTTTCAGCCTAAAATCATTTCTGCGCTGTATCTCTAAACTAAACTAATCATAGAACAGTTCAGCACAGGAACAAGCCCTTTGGCCCATGATATCTGTACTGAATATGGTACTAAATTATACTAATCCCTTCTTCCTGTGAGTAAACCATATCTCACCAATTCCTGCATATCTAGTAGATATTATCTACGTCCCTATCAAAAAGCCTCTTAAACACCATGATCTCATTGCATTGTACAAACGTCTTATGGAGCTCGATAGAGGAGATGGGGGAATGGTGTTTCCCTTGACTGGAGCGTCCAGAACCAGACATCACTGCCTTCAAATGAGTAATAAGAAGATATTTTTTCCCCAGCGGACAGTGAATCTTTGAAATCTTGACTCAAATGGGCAATACGGACTTGCTCATCCAATATATTCAAGGCAGAGATTGATTTTTTTTTTGAATAATAAGGGATATGGAATTAATGACAATGTGGCACTAATGTAAAAGGTCAGCCAGAGAGTGGATCAGGCAGACCAAATGATTTCCTCCTGCTTCTATTTCTTATCTTCTTACCTTGTTTTGCAAGGCATTTCTTCCATGAAAAAGGCCCGGTTGACAGGCAGTCAGGTAAATCTCCCCTCTTGTATTTTTGTCCCCTGAGGGAGGGATGTCCAATCCTGTTAGTCTGCATTTCCCATTTTCACTGTTGCCATGAAATTAGTGTAAGAAGGTGGTTCTGTCTATATTTTAGCCCCGTCTACTTCTGTGAGAAACCAACCCATCAGTTTGAGCAAAATGAAAGGCAAGCAGTTATTGATGACGTTCTTGTTGATTTTGCTAAAGTGTCCGAGTAAAGAATACACAACATGGCTTCATTCCATAAACTATTCCAACATGTCAAACATAATGAACTCTTGTCTGTTAGTTACTAAAGCCCAGTGGTAATGATCAGTTTCAGTGATATTCAAACTTGGTTATTCTCTGCCCCTGCTTATTATTGGTCTTGCATCAATGCCATTTGAAGAATTATATGAATGGGTGTCGCCATTAACCGAAAGCAGCCTAGAAAATTGAGGGTGTAACGTTACGTTCTCTTGCACCATGCAGTTTACTTTCAGTGAAAACTAATACATAATGGAAAATCAGTCTTACTATCATTTATATGTTTTGTGATTTCCCTTTAGGCTTCTCTATGTGCCTGATGTAGTCACACAGTCACATGAGCCCAGACATGTCCAACCACATCAATTTTTCTCTGAGCATGAGACCTGCAGATCACCCTTGCAGGCTTAACAGCACCGAGGATGCTTTTGTTGTCATTACTTAGAGGATATATACCTGTCCAGCATTGGGACTCTGTCTGATGTACATCCCTTTTGACAATCTGCTCTCCTGACATCCAATACCATGCCCATACCACTCAAACTTTCTCTCTGCCATGGCAACCCATACAACACATAGCAACTTCATGCCTTCTTCAGCCTATCTCCACGAGTCAATTTACCAGCCTCCTGCATCTTCCATATCTACCAAATTTCACCACCACTAAATTTGCTCAGCACATTCTTTAGATAGCAATTCCAATACATACTACTGACACCAACACCCTTCCACCCACACCACCATCTATCCCTGTCGAAGCCCCAGCTACCAATTCTAACCTCAACTAACCAGCACCTTGCAATCCCTGACACTCTGCCACCCACCACACTCCCCCTCCCCATCCATATCCCACCCTCAACCTCATTCTTTCTTTCCCACAATCTGTCAGTCCTGGACTGGTTTTACCCAATATCCTTTAAGGATTCGAAATGACTCTTCATGTGCAAGACCTGTCCAATTAGGCACAATCCTTGTGTGTTTTTGAATCTTACGTCATGGACCCTTGAACAGTACTATCTTTACCCTGCCACTAAACACTTTAAATTCTGAACATATTTTAACTGCTTCAATTTAGATCTTGGTAATAGGCCCTAAGTTGACATATGTGCAAGCAATGTGCGTCCATTCTCCATATAGAAAAGTGGTACTTTTTAGATAGAACTCCAGACCACCAAATGATCTACTGCAATGGGCACAGGCCCATTTGGCTGGACCAGTCTAAGCTAAAGTTTGTTCTCCTCCACTTTATTGACATCCATGCTGCTATTTCGTAATTCATTTCATCCTCATCTCCATTCTGCTTTCCGAGTACTCTGCAAATATATATTTTTTCAAATCGTTTTCTATGGGAAATTCTTATGTATTATTGTTTCCCTTTTGCAACCACAGTGGAAATCCCTTGATAATTTCTGTCTTTTATTAGGTTTCCTCTTTGCTTAAGGATAAGAGTCCCAATTTTGCTCAGTTCTTTTTCCATTCGTAGTATTGGAACAGCATTCTTTGGATGCCAAAGAAACATCAGCAATGATGTTTCAGGGATAGACGTAAGGAACTAAAGATACTGGTTTAGAAAAAAAAGATACAAAGTGATAGTGAGTTCCAGACCTCTACTACCCTCTGGATATAAGAGTTCTTCATCATCCCCCCTCCTATTTGATGAATTAATTTTAATTATTACTGTCTGTTTTTTACCTTCCAAGCCATGAATCAAAATACCTGACAACAACTTGTTATGCAAATATTGAAAAATCTCCTATTATTATAATGCAATTACTGTCACACTAGCATATATTTTAAAAAAAACACCATTTAACTTTATTTAATATCCATAGTTTGGGGAAATTTTAATCTTTAGTTGCCAGCACTAAAATACATGAAAAATGTGTTCACTGGTTGTATCTACCTCTGCACATTCAATCACATTGAGTAGATCCAGATGTACCCAGATGTACTAATAACATACATTATTGGAGATGAAAGGAACTACTAATGCTGGGAACTTGAGTAAACCACAAAGCGTTGTGGAAACTCAGTGGGCTAGCCAGCATCTCTGGAGAACATGCATAGGTGATGTTTCTGGTCAGCTTTGACTATAAATAAAAAAAGTACTAAGACATACACACCCATGTCCTCCAGAGACGCTGCCTGACCTGCTGAGTTACTCGAGCACTTTGTGTTTTACTTGAACACCATTATGGGCTGATATTTATGTATGTATGAGACAGATGATCAAAAATCATGTATTCTTGATGATTTTTACAAAATTATATTGACCACATTTCAGTTCCATTCCTTTTTGAAAACTGTGTGTGGTTTTAGTAGTAGTATTCGTACTATCTGTAGATAGTCCTGCCAATTTACATGGCTTTTTATGAAGTGTTACTCTATCCAACATTATCAGAGTATCTTATCACAGACAAGGCCCTTCTGTGGATTTCCGAAATGTATCACTGATTGCAGCATCAATTTCCATGGAGAACATTATGTTCATTTCTGGGCAGCATGTTATAGGAAAGATGTTGACAAGCTGGAAAGAGTATAGAGAAGATTTACGAGGATGTTGCCAGGACTAGAGAGTCTGAGCTATAGGGAGAGGTTGAGTAGGATGGGACTTCATTCTTTGCAGCGCAGGTGAATGAGGGGTGATCTAATAGAGGTGTATACAATCATGAGAGGAATAGTTTGGGTAGATGAACAGAGTATTTTGCCCAGAGTAGGTGAATTGAGGACTAGACTACGTAGGTTTAAGGTGAAGGGTAAAAGATTTAATAGGATTCTGAGGGGTAACCTTCTCACACAAGACGTGGTCGGTGTATGGAACAAGCTGCCAGAGGAAGTAGTTGAGGCAGGGATTATCCCAACATTTAATAAACAGTTAGACAAGTACATGGATAGGACAGGTTTGGAGGGATATGGACCAAACACGGGAAGGTGGGATTAGTGTAGCCGGGACATGTTGGCTGATGTAGGCAAGTTGGGCCAAAGGGCCTGTTTCCACACTGTATCACTCTTTGACTCTATGACTAACAGCAGATGAGGTGAGTAAAAGTATATTTACTCAGGTTCCTTGAGACATAAGTAATCTTATATGGTCAAGGAATATCAAATGGTACAGGTTGCAGAAATAATTTTGGAAAAGCAGACAGATTCTCATCACCTGTTTTAATAAGATCTGAATTGTTCTAACGATCATGTGGTCGCCACTCATCAACATCATAAAGTGTACCTGAAAATCAAATGCATACTCCTGTCCCCTCCTTTACTGAGAATAAATGTTATGGTATTGTACCAAACATTCCTCCCAGAAGCAAATTCCAACATAGACCATTAATCCAAGTTAACAGTTCTCCCTCCTTCATTGAACATAAGACAATCCCCTTTGAATACACATTGGATTTCATCTTTCCCATTCCCATTGTGCAATGTTAATGTGATATTGCTCTGCAGTTAGGTTTAGGTTTATTATTGTCATATGTGCTGAGGTACAGTGAAAAACTTTGTTTTGCATGCTAAACGAACAGATCAGATATATCATACATAAATACAATTGTCAAACTCGTACAATAGATAGAGCAAAGGGGAAGATACAGAGTGCAAAATATGGTTCTCAGCATTGTAGCACATCAGTTCCAGAGACAAAGTTCAATGTCCCATTTACAATGAGTAAAGGTGAATCAGGCAGTACTTAGTTTATGGAAGAGCTGTCCAGAAGCCTGATAACAAGGGAATAACAAGACGCTGTTCCTGAGTCTGGTGGTGCACACTTTCAAGATTCTGTACCTTCTGCCAGATGGTAACAGGGCGACGAAGGAATGACCAGGATGGAAGTCCTTGATTAAATTGGCTGCTTTTCTGTGGCAGTGTGGTGCAGATGGAGTCAATAGTGGGAAGTCGGGTTTGTATGATGGTCAGTTGATCTTTCCCTTCTACTCCCAGGATAATAGCTGTGTGGAAGGAACACTGCGCATTGTGTTTGAAATTCACAGAGAAATACTGAGAAGGTTATCCTTTTTTTTTCAATCTGTTTCTCCATCTTTTACCTTCCTATTATTCCCAAATATCTCTCCCTTCTTCTGTACTGTGAAGATCTCATCGGGGCAGTTTTTCTTGGAGTGAAGATCATTTCTAACTTTTAAGGAAAACTGCCCCAATGAAAGCAGGCAGTGAGTGTAGAATAGTGTGTAGAATATTTCTAGCTATTATTTAAAAACTTTTCTGAATTGGACATTGATTCAGCCTAATTCTTGGCTAAAATATGTACACTTTGCCAATTACTTGTTTACTGGAACTGAATTTACAATGAGTTTTTGTGAGCATTCAGTGTAGAATTCGTTTCGTGTAAAGTTCATTTCAGGTACTGTTGTCCTGCATAACAGTAATTATTCTATACTGAATTAGAAATTCATCTAGAACCTAAGGGTTGTATGTTTGGCAAGAGCATTTAGTTAGGTTCACCACAAATAACTCTCACTTCATTAAGATCTTAGTTACATTTGGCCCTATAATGTTTGTAAATTTAATCTAGTGTCACAGAACTTTTCATGTGAAAACATCTTCTGTAATATCCTTGCCCTAGTTTCTGGAATTGCAGCAAATAGAGAAAGTACAGTTTTTATTATTTAAATAATGCTGAATCTTTGATAGCTTTGCAATAAATGAAATACTTCCTCTCCAGCTGTAATATTATATTCTGCATTCTTTTCCCCTTTCTTTTCTCTTGAACGACCTTTTGTACTCATTTATGGTTTGTTTGTAATCATTCCTTTAGATAAGCACGAGAATATGCAAGGTCAGAAAATATGGATCATACGCAGACAGAAGAGATTAGTTTAATGTGGCATCATGTTCAGCACAGACAATGTGGGCTGAAGGGATGTCCCTGTGCTGTCCTGTTCTAAGCTTCATGTTCTACTCTATGTGTGGTATGATTTGTCTGGTTACTACATAAAACATTACAACATTTTTCACGGTATCTCAGTGCAGGTACATGTGATAATAATAAATCTATACCAAACCAATACTCATCTGAAAATTCACAAAGTGCTGGAGTAACTCCGCAGGTCAGGCAGCATCTTAGGTGGACATGAATAGGCAATGTTTCGTGTTGAGACTCTTCATGTCCTGCTGAGATGCTGCCTGGCCCACTGAAAGATACCTTGAGTTCTTTCTTTGTAAACCAGCATTTGCAGCAACCAGCTCCTTGTATCTACACTTATCTGCAAATTGGACACTATACACTTTGGGCAGCACAGTGATGCAGTGGTAGAGTTGCTGCCTTACAGCGCTAGAGACCCAGGTTTGATCCTGACTATGGGTGTACTCAGTACGGACTTTGTACGTTCTCCCCATGACCTGCATAGGTTTTCCCCTGGATCTCTGGTTTCCTCCGACATGCCAAAGACGTACAGGTTTGGACGCTAATGTGATATTGTAAATTGTCCCTTGTGTGTGTAGATAGTGTTAATGTGCGTTGATGTGCATGGATCACTGGTCAGTGTGGATTTGGTAGGCCAAAAGGCCTGTTTCCATGCTGCATGTCTAAACTAAACTATAGCAATGAGCTGGATGACTTGGTATCAAACTTTCCTTCAAGTTCTCTGCTAAATTCTGAGTGCAATAACAATGGTAAGGCCAACTAGCAGAAAATGACAGTGCCTAAAGTTGAGTTAACATTAATCAATTTTAGGTAATCAGAAAAATTAAGTAAGACTTATTCAGGGAGTGTTGTTTAATTAAGAATCCTAAAGCGTGCAAATAGTAGTGTAAAGGATGTCCTGATCTAATGATGCCATCTACTATTGTTCAAATCATTGTAATTTACAATTAGAAAAGATTGAAATGTTAGTGTGATTCAAAGTGCAGTGACTGAGAGTTGCATTTCATGAATGCTGCGGGAGATAGGTTGCTTGCAGCATCTTGCAGCGTAGCACTTGCCACTAATATCTGTTTGATCCTATTTGACAGGGCTGACTGAGTAATACTTATCATTATGGTGCTCTAATCCAAAGGCAATTGTTGCCTTTCTTGGTAACTACTGAAGGAGTCAGTAATCCTTTCCTAGTGTCATGTTCTCTAATGATTGGTAGAATGCTGGGTAAACTGGAATTGGGACAACACAAAAATTGCAATATTGTAAATGTGCTACATTCATTTTCAGCCACATCTCAAATAGCTCAATTGACATTGTGCCATGCCATTGATTTTTTTTTCTTCCGCCTTCTTAACAGTATTTGCAAAACCGATTCATTTGCATTGTAAAAGCAACAAGGCTGTTTTAGGAACCATTTTATTGTTAAAACCTATGGGATAAATTATGGATTTGGATTTCTTTCCAGAGAGTGACATGTGTTGTATAGCTTGCTGAGGACACCTAGTGTTACAGCTCTACAGCACCAGCTGTAGAGCATGTACTTTATCTGATATAGTCACTAGTATTACAGGAAGATTCGTGCACTGAAGGAGGCCATTTGGTTAGTCCATTTTTTGAACAATGTTGCTCACTATTAGTGGAAACATCAAGTTAATGACTTCTTCTTCCTCATGTCCGGCCATCTTCCATATCATGTCTTTCCAGTCGGTCAGTGTTGGTTGACGGTCAGTGGTTGCAGAATTGGCTACTTCAGTCAGTCACTGTGGTACAGTTTCTGTCATCAGCATTGCCCGGGATGTGCCACGTGGAGGCTTCTGCTTGCATCCCAGTTAATGACTAAAATGCCTTGAATCAACGATATTTGTGCATGACAAAACTTGCAACAAGATATGTTGGCCTTCCATAAACGATGGCCACTTCTATATCATATGGCGCTGAGTGCTCACTATTGAAACTGTCGCGTTTCATCACATTGTTATCTGCTTCAAATGTGTTTATTTTTTACCTCGATAAATCAAATTGTGGAAGTTCATAGCAGGAACCTGTGAGCCACTCGTGAGTATGATATAAGTAGTACATTTATATATGGAGCATCAGAAAGACGAGCTACCTCGAAAGAATGATCAGCCCTACTGGGGTTTGCTAATATGATGTAAATTTGTCAATAGAAGATTTGTTTCTTCAGATTAAGATAGTGCAATGGTCTTTTTCTTTGATTTTTTTCCCCCTTATTTTTGAGGTTTTGATCGTGGATCTACAACTATGGATAAATAAATGATTTTTAATAAATATTTTCTTTGTTTTGCGATTTGTTTGCATTGTACGAATATGATATGCTACTACAGATCTCCATTTTACCATAATCGCACGTTCTATTATTTGTCCTTAATTATTTTGTTGTAATTAAAAAGGCTCTTATTTCTTTTGCTTTATCAATGGAGCAGCCCAGAAGATTTGAGTATTGAAATAAATAGCTTTGATGAGTTGAGGCTGTTCTCCCTGGATATTGGTTATCTTGAATAACTAATCCTGAAATAGCAATGAATAATTAAAATTAAGCTAAGACTCCCGAGTTTGTTTTTGTTGAAGTCTGACACCTAAGTGATTAGTTTTAACGATCAAGGCCTTTCCTTCATTTTCTTGTTCTTTTAGAATTCCAACTTTGCCGCCTTCCTATTAAAGCCTTAAATCGCTTTGAACAGAGAAGCAGGATTCCCATGTAATGTTTGCCCTGAAGGATGTCTGTAGTGAGAATGTAAACCCTTTCAGCACAATGTACTGAACTCCTAATGATCACAAACTTGCATTGAAAGATTTGTTTAAAGTAAATTCATTCCAAGTGGAAAACTTAATCCATTTTGACTATGTACATATTCTGTCCCTCAGCCAACCCTTTAAAAACATGTAATAATATAAAGTGCTGGAATAACTCAGTGGGTCAGGCAGCATCTGTGGAGGGAATAGATAGGTGGCATTTTGGGTTGGGAGTCTTCTTTAGGCTGATTGTAGCAGGGGGAGAGAGCTTGAAAAGAAAGGTGGGGATGGGATAAAGCCTAGCAAGTAAGATTTGGGTCAGAATATGGCTGAAGACCAGGAGAGCAGCAGGATTTACAGACTGGGAGCAGTGAGAGAGAGTCTCACAGATGATGATGCTTGTCCCACATATTTGATTCTATGTCAATGCTTGAGTGGTCATTTCTTGCCAATAGCGGGTGTGTTCCCACATGACCAATGGTGTTGGTCATTTTGTCTAAAAGCCAGTATAAATTAAAATTGAAGTTTAATAATTTTGTTGTGGTTTGAATTAAATATCTGACCCTTTAATCTTATACTAACATTAATGGCTACGTGGTTTTTCTCGTCCTCAGTTTATGGCAATGAAGTTCATATCCTTTTTTAACTTATGTATTTAATTAAGTTGCTCCCAAAATGAGGATTTTAGACATTAAAGTTTCCCGTACTTCCAACAGAATATTACTCAAATTACATGGAGCTATAATGCTTGGCATGTTGCCTACTCACTTATTTATTGAAATAATATAGAACTCAGTTTTCTAACAGATTGTGTACAGTATTGTTAAATAGATACTCTCCTCTTGTACAGTAAATTGGCCTCATAACTTAGTGGATAGACCCATAGCAACAACTTGTAGTTTATAATGCCTTTCATTCAGGGAAATCTTTTAGGACACTTCACAGACTTAAACAAACTTTACACAGCCATATGTGGAGGTACTTGAGTATTATCAAAGGTTTGACTGAGGAGGTAGGTTTTTAACAACATCTTCAAGGACAATTAACCAATGGATGAATAATTTGAGGATGAGCAATAGCGAATTAGAGGGGTGTAGATTCCACATTGGATTACAATTTATGGGAGAATTACAGAGATATGGTGAGCAACAGCAATGAAAATCATTTAGAATGAGAATATAAATGTTAAAAGCAAGGCTTCAACGAAATTCAGTGTAAATCACTAAACATGCGATAGTGTGTGAACATTTGGATGACTTCAAGATTATGAAGGGTGAACAAAGGAAGCTGGCCAGGAATGTGAAATGTTAATCTTGGATGAATTTCCTGAGTTTGACTGAGACAGGGGTGAGGATGATAGATGTTACAGGATGGAACAGGGTAGTTTCAGTGAAACCAGGCTAAATAAAGAATGAAGAGGGGTCTTGACTCGAAATGTCGCCCATTCGTTCTCTCCAGAGATGCTGCCTGTCCCGCTGAGTTACTCCAGCATTTTGTGTCTACCTTAAATAAATCTCCTATGTGCAGGAAGGATCTGCAGATGCTTTGGTTTATACCAAAGATAGACACAAAATGCTGGAGTAACTCAACGGGATGTGCAGAAAGAATGGGTGATGTTTTGGATCAAGACCCTTCTTCAGACTTTTTCAGAGTGATAGATTACCATTGGCCTGATTACAAACATTTATCGGGTTACATTAAACAGACAGCATAGAAACCGGCTATTTGGCCCAACATGTTTATGCTGGTGTTTGTCTTCCAATTAAACCTTTCCTTCTCTTTCCTCATCTGGATCTATCATCATAACCCTCTAGTCCCTTCTTCATCGTGGTCTTGTCCAATCTCCAGTGAATGTGCTATTTACCCAGCCACTTCTTATGGTAGCAAGTTCCACATTTGGATAAAACCATCTTTTGAATTCCCTATTGCATTTATTTGTAGTTAACATATGGATGTCGACTTATTAATCCAATTATGCTCATCTCTACAAATGGACGTGTTCTTTTTGAAAACACTTTCCCAGACCTCCATTAGGTCACTTGTCAGTCTTCTTCAGAGAAAGAAGTCTGATCTCCCTTTCCGAAAAATGTGTATGGCCTCACATGTCTGCTATCATCCTTGTTCATTTTCTCTTCACCCTCTCACTGCCTGTGAGTCCTTCCTATGTTCTAAACCCCAGGATTATACGCAATACACAACTGTGGTCTAACCAAGATTTTATGTTGTTTGAGTATAACTTACCTACTTTTCAAAAATATATCTCTGAAAATAAGATCTTGTGCTTTTAAGGCCCTGGTAACGTGGCATTAATTCTTGTGAAATTATTAATAATTTTCCTTAGGAGCTGTTCTTCTGTTACTCAAACCTGACATCACCATTCATGTCCTAAAGCAAATAACTATTCACTACCATTTTATTGTCAAATCCCTTGGCCAGTCCAAAGTCCACACACTGCCTCTAAAATCCATGCGCATCGTCACCAAAATCTCCAATAATGTTTTAGCTCCATTAAAGTAAAGAAGCTGTTGAAATAATTTCCATTTCTGTAACGTTGTTCGACTCTGCTTCCCATCAACTCCTTTTACTGCTGTAGCCCATGTCACCTTTGGAGTAGGCTGTTCGAGGTTGGAGTTCCTCCCTTTCTTTACCCTCCATAAACTTTCATTCAAAGTCAGCTGACATCTTGTGAAAAAAGCCTGTGTAAACAAGACATTAGTGCAAAAACACAATTAGAAAACAAGTCCATGGCAGTGCAAGAAGTGCCTGTGGGGTTCTGATGCTGAGGTATGATTAGGAATTTGCAAATTGTTTCATGAACCAGATAGTTGTAGGAAAGTAGTTGTTCCTGAACCTGGTAGTGTGAGAATTCAGGCTTTTGTACCTCCTGTCGAATAGTAGCAGTGAGATGAGGGTATGGGTCCTGAATGGTGGGGATCCTTGATGATAGATGCTTTTGATGGTGGTGATCAGGTAGGGACTGCACCCTCAGTCTACAACTCTCTGTCGCCTCTTGAGTTCTTGTGCGTTGGAAATGTTGCCATTGCATTCTTCCAATGATGATCATAGTAATGGCCTTTACCCTCCATTCTGAATTTTTTAAATCAATTATATTAGCTTGCATTAGGATTACAGGTACCTCATTATTTCCCTCTCTGATTGCCTTATTAAATCTCATTATTCTATCTTATACATCAGTTTCTCATCAATTTCTCATCATTGTGATTTTATTTTTCTTGTAATGTCTGGAAAGTCACTCCTTTTTATCTGGAAAATTTTATTTCCTCGTCGCTACTCAAATGGCAGCAAATTGGATGATCATTTTCCTGGGGTTTATTCCCAGATAAAAACCATGTTCCATATCATTTAATCTGTATGGATGTTACGTTTAATCCTTTGTTTTTACTGGTACTAATTGCAAAGTAAATCATGTCAAATGCTATCTGCTTGCCTCAAGGTAACAGCTGTGAAGCATTTTTTTTGTTCATTATATCTTTGCCTATAGTCGTGCATTAATGAAAATAGCTGCAATACTTCAAAGTGTTTAGCATTGGCTTGGAAGCTATGAGAAGAAGTAAATAGAAAGCAATGTGTAGGAAGGAACTGCAGATGCTGGTTTAAACCGAAGAAGGGTCTCGACCCGAAACAACACCTATTCCTTTTCTCCAGAGCTGTTGTCCGACCACTAACAGCTGAACTACTGCAGCTTTTTCTGTCTATCTTAGATTAAAAAGCAATGATGTTGGTTACAAAGCAATAAAAGCAGGTGTGGCAGACTCGTACTCTGAAATGTTACAGAACCTACAAAGCCATCTGTGAATGCTATTCACTGGTTCACTCATGACTTAAGAAGAAAAAAAAGCAATGAGCATTGAATGTAATTACAGTAAACTCCAATAATTGGCACCTTGGGGCTTTGATGGTGAGGATTAGCAGGTTTTCTGTACTGTTGGATGTTACTCTCATGAATACCTCAGCAAATTTTTATTTCACTATTTTCGTGTCATTCCACAGTATGAGATATTTTTCAGTGAGCCAAGTGAGTTTAAAGGAAGTAGGCAATAGAACCCAGTGAGTTTCAGCTTGTAAGTACCAGTCCACTATGAATCCGGCTGCACATCCGGATGATAGTCCAAACCCCCAGCTCTGTGCACCCTGCTTGCACTTCAGACCCCCTGACTCGTACTCCAGACACATGAGTAAGTTGGATACTAGACCATCTGGCTATCCTGACAATTGGATACTGGAGTGTCAGAGTTTTAACAGTAAATGGAGATTAGATCCAGTCATGATTTGTGATTCTTTGTTCTTTCCCTTACTACTCTCATTATCCATTACCCTCCCCCGCACCCCCCCCCCCCCCCCCCACACACCATAACCTTTCCCTAAACGCATCTTTGTTCTTATTTATCATTCCATGCTTGCAATCAGCATTTTACATTTAAAACAAATCTTCTTTCTAAGGCTGTAGTTGGGTAATACAAAATTGCTGTGAGAGTAAACTTAATTGAATGCCATGTAGAAAAGTGTCCTTGTGTCTTGGAATGTTTTAGGGAGGACCAGATATCTTACAACATAAACACAAGCAAATGGTTCTGCTGCTGTCTTTTCATTAACTCATGGATAAGAACGGTCAAAACTAAGAATTAAAACGTTTGGGGGACGAGGCATCCCATGTGACTAGGACCCAACGGGTCCCACTTAGTCTAGTACATCTATAGAAATTTGTTAGAGTATACAATGATGTGCCAAATTTCCTCAAACCTCTAAGGAAGTGGAGGCATTCGTGAGCCGGCCACACAGTCATGGGTATGGAGAGAATAGAGCAGTAGACTCCTTCTCCTTTTATGTTCACTTAACTTCGAATTTCACAAAAATGAAACTCCTGGAACTGTTTCCATTTGATTCAACCACAAAGCAACAAACACGTCACGGTACTTCATAGCAGTGTGCAGGAATTAGAGGAAGACATTAGAAAGAAGTACATAAAATGCTGAAAATAACAAGGACTTCAAGTAGCTTCTTTGGAGAAAGAAAGAGGTTTTAGCCCAGGGAAGAATTTATATATTTCATTGAATAAACATTTTACAATAAAGCGAAGATGCTTTTTAGCGAAGGAAATCTGTGTTGAAATACAACTAATTTTTCTTTGGTTTGGAGGAGACAGTAAATAAGAACAGATGATAAAATGTTAACATTTAGTGCGAAGGAACTGTAACAAATGCAGTGTACTGTAACACTCATAACATGTGTCTGCAATCAGTGTGAATAAATGTATATTTTTCATTGGGACTAACAAATGTATAAGGTAAGCAGTACAACTGCCATTCAAAACATTACCTCATGTGATAAACATGCTCTCAGGGGTTTCATTATATCGAAAGTCTGAGAGCTGTGGCGTTGTTTCATATTTTCATTGTGAAATGTTTGTCTTTTGTGGTCCTTCAAGGCTATAGATCTGTACATGACTTCTGGCATCATGTAAAACTGTTATTTTATCTCAGCCCAAATGTATTTAAATACTGTTCTTTAATAGCATTTTTTTTGTCACCTCCAGACACTAGATGTTGAAATATTTCCCATTGATTTACGTTGGGAATTGTCTTTCTCTTTTGAAGCTTGGGCTGTGAGAGGTTCACATCCACAGTGCTGACAGATGGCTGTAAGATTAATGGGCCAGTGTTATAAATTCACCTTGTGGATCACTAGTGAAATTTGTTAATGAATCACATACATAAGAGGGGCTAAACAGGTTAAGGATATCAGAGGGAATGCAGTTTAAAGGAGTGATATGACATTGAGGACAATTATGCTGTTGTGTGCAAGAGTACAAGCTCAGTGCTTTCTACAATTATCCACCCTATATAATTACATAAAATTCACAGCCCTAAAACTGACTGTGTTCATGTGTTTGCTCCAACTGCTTTCTTCTATTTTCATTGTTTGCCAAGGTACATTTTGTAATAGCAAGCACCACTTTCAATCATTTCTGAATTTTAATGAAAATCTGCTGATTCCTGACTAGATCATTGGTTAAATAAGCTAGAAGCTTAAATTTATCGCTTCTAATTCTGTGTACTCTTAAGGGCCTGTCCCACCAGCATACGTCTAGCGCGACCAAACGTGGTGGCTTGAGGCGTACAGCCTCGCGGAGCCGGTCCCACTTCCAACTGCGGAGCCGTCTGGAGTTGTGCGGTCCCGACATCATACTCACCAATCAGCTGGGCAGGAGGCGGGCCGACTGAATTTGGACGTCGCACGGAGTCGGGCGGTTACGTCATCACACAATGGCACGCCGGGCGGTGACATCATCGCAAATGCCACGTGCTAGGCGTACGCCGTCAAGACGCTGCGTACGGCATCGAAACGCTGCGTACGCTCGTCGACACGCTGCTTACGGCCTCAATCCGGCTGCGGGCCGACAGGCCGTTGTCACGCGGAATTTTTGGACAATGTCAGTTTTTCAGAGCCCCGCGTGATGTCGGGACCAGCCCCGCTCAACTCCATACGGCTCCGGCATTCGAAGTGGGACCGGCCCTGCGAGGCCGTACAGCTCAAGCGACCACGTTAGGTCGCGCTAGCCACATGCAGTCACATGCTGGTGGGACAGGCCCTTTAGAAGTGGAAGCACATATTGTTGTGTCTGTGTTTTACTGATGCTGAACGTTGTACTGTTATTGACCAAGAAGATACTCGCCAGATTAAAGAATCAAAGCTCAAAGGATACATTTTAGAGCACAGAACAATTCAAAGATGTCTCTGCAAAATACATTCAGTATTGCAGACTTGGAGTGGGAGATATGTTTATTGATGAACATGAAGATTATGGATTAGAAATATTAGTCTATGTTATTATGCACCATTTCGTTTCAAGCCCATCTATTCGAACAAGTCTTACCAAAGGACAACTGAATCATAAATATGGAGTAATTTTGATTGTCAATCTGTGATAAGGTGCAAGATCTTAGTTGAGCAATGATTTGACTGAACAGTTCTCAGGTTAGGGAGGGGAGATTTGCGAGAAATCCAACTTGCTGTTGACATTAAAAATGGCTTGTAAATTGGTGGTGGTGGCTGTGATTCCCTTCAACAGTTGAATAGCCACTTAATATCTCTGCATAATGAAAGTAGCACAGGGCATTTGAGGTGCATGAACTAACATCTAACAAAAACCCTGCCCTCAGGGAAAACATGAACAAGAGGAAAACAATTGTCGGGAAAAAAAATTGGCAATGTGAAGGAGCAGTGGGTGGAATATTGCTGTTTCATCTGGGAAATTCAATTAAAAGTCAGCAAAGTTCTTGAATCAATAGGTCTGCGGGATCTGTGAAGAATCAAACCGAACTTGGAGCCACCCCGATCTGATGAGATCAAAGTCATCTGCCTTAGAAAGTTGCACAAAAAAACTAAATTAAATAAATTTGCATCAATGAGAATGCAGAACCTAAGACTCTGACTCATATTTAATTAGCAAGCTCAGTAGGAGGATGAAAAGTTGAAGCCACAGTAAATAAAGGAAAATAATCAGTGCTACAAATCTGAATTTAAAACAGAAAATATTGGAAATGGAACCCAATTAACAAAACCAATGTAATAATCTTATATCTGAACCCATCGACATCTCTGAAGTACTGACCCATTCTCCTCTTTTTGCTTGTTCCACCGTCTTTATTGTTGTATTTGTGGTTTCCATCATGGTAGCATTTTTTCCTGATAAGGGCATTGCCCTAACTCCCACGGAAAATGATGAGAAACGTTTTAAAATGCACTCATAACTTGGTTCATCTAAGTAACTGGAGACGTATTTTTTTATGGTTCATATATTGAGGCAATATTTGCATCAGCACTGCCAAGTTGAGTGTACTGTGGGCAAAAGGGCTGCGAAATAGTTTATATTAACATATGATACTTGGCTCATACATACTTTCCATTGCATGTCAATGCATTTTCCCTGAAACTACATTTATACGCTATGGCTCTTGCTGAAAAGGCCAGCATTAATTGCTGTTCCTCATTACCCTGAGAAGATAGTGGTGAATTGCATTCTGGTGAAAGTGCTCCCTTACTGTTGTTAGGGAGTGTAGTCCAGGATTCAGATCCAGTGACAATATAGGCTCAGCGATATGTTCCCAATTCAGGAACATGTGCAGCTTGAAGGGAAATAGTAAGATTAAACGAGAACTTACCAGTTTGAAGTTTGATCGTTATTTTATGAGGAGTAACGTTGAGGGATTACGTAAAGAACCCCGCCAGGACGCATGCGTGTCATTCTTCAAAGCAGTGGTGTGAAATCACAGATAACTGTAATGACTAAACATAGTAAGATTAGAGAAGTGATACCAGTTGAGTATATGATCAAGGGTGGGAGCGGAGGGCACATAATCCCTCAACGTTACTCCTCATAAAATAACGATCAAACTTCAAACTGGTAAGTTCTCGTTTAATCTTACTATTTTACTTCGGAGTCACGTGAGTGACTACGTGAAGATTTTAAAGCTCTGTGATTTCATGCCGTGGAAACGAGTCCATGCATCACATCTGACTGTAGGAGGAATTGTGTCAACATAATTTAGACATGAATTTGACATTGAAATTCATAAAATTTATTAACACAAAATTATAACCCCTATTTATGTGGTAAATTAAATTACAAAACTTAAAATTGTTTCTGCAAACGTTCCAGATTTCATGACTGATTTATGATAAAATAGTTGGAATGTTTTTTCCCCTGACCATCCTACTGCCTTGAGGATTTGGTCTATTGGTACATCCAACTGCATAGCTGCCGTTGTAGCTGCAGCCCTGGTGGAATGAGATTTTAAAATATTAGTGTCCACCCCAGCCTGTGTTAGCACCTGTTTCAGCCATCTTGAGATGGTCTGGACCGTCACTCTTTTGCTTATGGTTGCTTATGGCTGACTAAAGGTGCCTTCTCATTGCCTCTGATGATTTTCGTTTTCTCCATGTATAACGACAAATGTCTTACTATACAGAGACAATCATCTGTTGGGTATGACCTAAATTCTATATTAAGGCCTGCTGATCCCTGTCTGTTCTGCTTTACCAATTCAAAAATATGAAACGTAATATTTTCAGATGTAGAGGTCATGTTGTCCAGTCTTAATTTATGTAATGACTGAACCTTTTGTGCCGTGACCAATGCCATTAGCATGACTGTTTTTAATGTCAGTCTATGTAGGGACAGAGCTGTTGCTGGAGACCAATTCCTGAGCATCTTCAGGACAATACTCACATCCCATATTTGGGAGTACCTGGTTCTTGGGGGATTGGTATTAAAAATTCCCCTCATAAGTTTTGTTACCAGTGGGTGAGTTCCAACAGAGTGACGCTCTGTTCCTTGCCATAGATAAGTCGATAAGGCACTTCTGGCGCAGTTGATGGCACTATAACGGAGCCCCTCATCATAATGGAGGCCTGCCAGGTATTCCAGAACAGACGGGATGTTCATATCTCTGTAGGTGATGCTGTTTTTGTTACAATGCATCTCCCACTTCCTGATATAGACCAGATACTGTTTTTTGGTGGACTGTCTTTGGGCCGCCGAAATCATATTCACTGTTTGGTCCGTCAGTCCTAGCTGTAGTAGAGGTATTTTTAAACTCTACAAATTAATATTCAAATAGTTATGGCATAGGTGGCTATCCCTTGTTATGGGATGAACCAACAAGTCTGGTCTATTCGGGATGGTGATACATGGTTCTAATACCATGTTCATTATCACTGGGAACCATGGTTGAGTAGGCCAATCGGGTACTACCAAAATACCACACGCAGAGTACTGCTGTATTTTCCTTAATACCCGACTGATGAGGCAGAAAGGAGGGAATGCATAAATAAACAATTTCCCCCCCAATGCAGCGAAATGCATCTGTCGCCGCTGCCCCAGGGTCTGGTTCCCATGAAACATAATTTGATAATTGGTGATTAAGCCTGGATGCGAATAGATCGATATCTGGTGTTCCATATTAATATCAGCAAATACTTTTTATTCAACATCCATTCGGTGTTTTCATTAAATTTGCGTGACCTGGTGTCTGCCACTAAATTTAGTTTACCTGGTAGGTAAGTAGCTGATATACAAATATCTTTCTGGATACACCACTGCCAAATTGTATTAGCCAGATTGTCACATGATGTCGATTTGTTTCCACCCATGTGGTTGATATATGCTACCACGGTGGTATTGTCAATCTGTAGTCTAACATGCTGGTGATATGACCCAGTACAATATGACTTTAGGCCATAGAATGCACCCAACATTTCCAGGTAGTTTATGCCCAGTGTTAGTAATAATGATGCCTCCTGACCAGTCCATCTACCTCCACAGCTGGAGATGGAATTGGTGGCACCCCAACCAAGTGCACTGGCATCAGTTTGTAGCACCATAGAAGGGTTGCTGATAATGATTGGATTGAAACAAAGCCAAATGTTATCTATCCACCATTTTAGTTCCATTATAGCTTTGATTGGTAGCTTCATTGGTCTGTCAAAATGACCAGCATTGATTTTGAGTGCTTGTATTTTTGCTCTCTGTAAATTTTGGTGATGTAAAGGTCCAAATTGTGTGGCTGGAAAAGCAGCCACCATTTTGCCAATTACTTTTGCTACCAATCTGATGGACGGTTACTGATGTCAATGAGGTTATTGCAAGCCTCTATTAAGTCTATAGCCTTTCCCTTTGGCAAAGTCACCGACATGTGAACTGAGTCAATGGTGAATCCCAAATAGTCCATTGTAGTGGAAGGCGTTAATTTAGATTTTACTGGATGGATAATAAACCCCAGTTTTCAAATAGCAGATTTTATCCGAAGATCCAAATAACGAAAACGAATAGCGACTTTTTTTGTGGCTGTCCTTACAGTTTGGACCACATCCGGTCGGTCTCAAAGGGGAACTAAATGTCCAGAGAATAGGGTATATGCGCGGGAGGGTTCATGACAATATGCTGCTATGCCATGCGTTAAAAAGTTCCCGGTAGTCACGTACACAGTGTATCGTGAGTCTTGCGTGGGAACCTTTTAACTAGAAAGCGCTAGGTCGCTGGTTTAAACCCCTCTGCTTTTTGTGTGTGAACAGCCGCTCATTGCACCGGCGCGGGGGCTTTGATCTTCACGTCGCGATGCTAGCAGCACAGTGCCATTTGAACACCGACCCCCCAGCGCTGCAAGCACGGAGATCCCAGATCAGCAACTCCAGACCAGCCCCGTTTTCAGAACACGTCTATGGGCAAAAGAAAGACTCTTGTTCTTGGGGTCGCGCAGCTCGGGCTGTGGGCGAACTGCCACGTCGCCGTACCGGTATTGTGCTTCGAGCTTGACAGCGGAACCTCCGGTCAGTCCTCCAGTCAGTCTTGTTCTACTGGTGGGTGCTGTTAAGGGTGACTGTCTATGGCTTGCGTGGGTGTGCAGGCAAGCAGATTGTCGCTCCCCAGTGCATCCTGTTGGTCCTGCGACCCCATGTCCTTCTCCTCCAGGTTGTTGTCTTCACGTCGGCCAGGTCTGGTCTGGCTGTACGAAGTTGGACACCATGTCCAATAGATTTTCACGTTCCTGCACCCCCTGCACACTTGATTTCTGTTCTGCAAACCCCACTTCGGGATCAGCCCGGGAACTGTAACCCTTGAGTGGGTTTGTTTGCCCCCAGTTCCCAGTCTCCCCTCTGACGACCCCCAGGCCCACTGAGCACGGAGGAGAAGCACTGTGCCCAGCCCCCTCCAACAAGAGGTGCTGCTGGGGTGCGGTTTTACAAACAGAGCCCACAGTCGGGGAGAGGACTCGACTCCATCTCCCGATCGCCCCCTGCCAGGGACAGGGAGACACACGTTTGGACTGGTGGGCACTTCCAAATGCTCACAGTCGTACACCGCTCCATCCATGCGACCAGCGCTCACGGTCGCTGGCAAACTCGCGACCTTGCCGCCGAGGCTGCCTAAAAAGTCGGACTCCTCTGTCTGGTCCCACGACTTTGATGGTTTTTTGTGGCTGTTGCAAAGTTTTTACAATAAGTATGTCATCTAGATATGCCATGACCGTGTGTTTACGTTTCCGTAGAAACGCTAGGGCTGGTTTAAATTTTTTTGTGGACAGCCTGGGGGCCAGTGCGGCATGTTTGGGGCACAGCTGATCCCATTATAGGTGATTCAAGTGCTGCTGGCCGCTGCTAGCCCCCACTAGCTTTGTCGCAGCCCTGTACGCACTGTTTCTCCACCTGTAATCAGCATGGGAGAACACAAAAAGACCGCTGCTCTTACCTGCAGGTCCTGGTTTAAATTGTCGCTACGGGGGAACGTTGTTCCACCCCGCCTCGGGGGAACGTTGTTCCCTGCCGTTTTCGACTTGTCAAAAGTCGACGGCCCCATCTGAATAGTCTCCTGCCCGGCCGTGGTGTTCTGGCCGGCGCGGGACCAAAAGTCGGCACAGCTGATCCCTTACGGGGCTTGTGCCTTCAGCTGCTGCCAGCTCCCGCAACTTCGTGGTCCTCCCCAGCCAGCTTTACTCGCAGCACTTGTGGACACTATTTTGTCCAGCTTCCCCCCCTGTGTAAAAACAGCGCGGGGACAAAAACTACCGCAGAGTAAATCACTTACCTGCAGGTCGCGGTTTCAAACTTATCGCTGCGGGGGAACGCTCCACCCCGCCTGTCGTTTCGCAAGCGTGAAAGCGATATGACACGCATGCGTCCTGGTGGGGTTCTTCACGTAGTCACTCACGTGACTCCGAAGTAAAATCTACAGATGTTCTCTTGAACGTGCTGTCCTGGTCCTTCTTGGCGGTACAGGCTACAGGTTGGGAAATGCTGTCTTTTGAATTGGTTTTTAGTTTTGCTGGCATAAGCTAAGAAATTATAAACATATGTAAAACAAAGTTTTGTATAATCCAAGCTTGCTGTCCTAATACAGCAGATACATTGTCAGATTCACCCCTCCTAAGGGGCTGGAAGTGAGACTATGACTGGGCCAGGTCACAGGGGGACGTTTGCAATCTTCTGTGTGTGTCAGTACAAACAGCGATTGTCATCTTTATGTTTAAAAACATAAATGTGAAATAACCTTCAAGGAGATAAAACGCTGACAACATTGCACAGCTCTGGAAGTGTCTGAAGGAGTGTTTAGTTTAGAGATACAGTGCAGAAACAGACCCTTCAGCCCACTGAGTTCATGCTGACGACACTAGTGAGAATTTACAATTTTACTAAAGCCAATTAACCTACAAACCTGTACAGTGCCCTTCATAATGTTTGGGACAAAGACCCATCATTTATTTATTTGCCCCAATACTCCACAATTTGAGATTTGTGAATAGAAAAAAATCACATGTGGTTAAAGTGCACATTGTCAGATTTTAATAAAGGCCATTTTTATACACTTAAAGCCCTCTCCCACTGTGCGAGTTCACCCAAGAGCTCTCCTGAGTTAAAACACGAGCGGAGACCCCAGAGCTGAGCGGAGACCCGAGAGCCGGACACGGATGGCGGCGGAGACCGAGAGTGATAGAGAGAGAAAGAGATAGAGTGACAGTCCCATTCAGAATTAAATGATAGGTGTCCCGGGTGCTTACCAAGCTGGGCAAAATGGCATTGCTTTCAGGTTGCCCGGCGGGACTGTAGATTGCCATTGGCACCCGGCCATCCGCTAATTTCGAGCCCTGTATTATTGTCTAAGAAATTTGGTGTGGAATGACAATCCATCTCAGTACTCATTTAGGCAAGTCCCAAGATATAGATACTTTTCCTCCACCCCCAATCCCCCTCGCCCGATCTTCATTGAACCTACCATTTAGACCAATCTTTTACTCACCTTTTATTGCTGTTTATCAACATGAGGACAAAAGTTGTGCCAATGAAAGTCAAAGAAGCCATTATGAGACTGAGAAACAAGAATAAAATTGTTAGAGACATCAGCCAAACATTAGGCTTACCAAAATCAACTGTTTGGAACATCATTATGAAGAAAGAGAGCACTGGTGAACTTACTAATCACAGAGGGAATGGCAGGACAAGGAAGACCTCCACAGCTGATGACAGAAGAATTCTCTACAATAACGAAAAATCCCAAACACCTGTCCGACAGATCAGAAACACTCTTCTGGAGTCAGGTGTGGATTTGTCAATGACCACTGTCCGCAGAAGAATTCATGAACAGAAATACAGAGGCAAACCACTGGTTAACAGCAAAAATAGGATGGCCCGGTTACAATTTGCCAAGAAGTACTTAAGAGAGTAACCACAGTTCTGGGAAAAAGGTCTTGTGGACAGATGTGACGAAGATTAAATTATATCAGAGTAATGACAAGAGCAAAGTATGGAGGAACTGCCCAAGATCCAAAGCATACCACCTCATCTGTGGAGGGTGTAATGGCCTGGTCATGTATGGCTGCTGAAGGTACTGGCTCACTTATCTACATTGATGATACCAGCGGGGTGCGGGCAATGCCTTACCGGGGTCGCCGATCGGCAAGTAGCGCGTAATCGCGGAATTCTGGATTGGAGCCCGCGCAGCCAGGGGTGTTTGGTCACGGACGGAGCCCCTAGCTCCGCGGCTCCAAATCCAGCGACGCACCGTTGGAAAAGGCGGCCACGGCGCTCCGGAGCTTGCCGCACCTCACCGGTAAACTCCCCGCTTAGCGCTGGCGCCGTTCGGAGCTTTCCAGCTGGAGGAGCGCCTCGCAGCCAGGGGTAGAGTTGCCGGGGTCGGAGCTACAACATGACTGCTAAAGCTCCGCAACAGGTAAGGGGACTAAGAATTAAAGTTTTTACACCACCAACACATAAAATCCCTCCAAAAACTGACTAACATTTATGCAATGATTTACAATGCTTCCCCGGTCTCCGGGGAGGAGGCAGCCGCTCCAGACTTTTCAGACCGCCCGCGCTACCTACCTCATCTACGTTAAAAATCTTTCATTCTGAAATCCGAAAATGTTCCGATCGTAATGAATTCTGAAGTGTTTGGAACCCAAGCTGGCGGTTCATTTTCCAGCAGGACAATGATCCCGAACATGCTGCTAAAGCAACAAAGGAGTTTTTCAAAGCTAAAAAATGCTCAATTCTTGAGTGGCCAAGTCAATCACCCGATCTGAACCCAATTGAGCTTGCCTTTTATATACTGAAGAGAAAACTGAAGGGGACTAGCCCCCAAAACAAGTATAAGCTAAAGATGGCTGCAATACAGGCCTGGCAAAGGTGATGGAAAGACTAGGTGCTGAGAGCTGTCTCATACCTGCATTAAGCAGGCAATTAAACACACCGGAGCAATTACAAACACCTGTGAAGCCATGTGTCCCAAACATTATTGTGCCCTGAAATGGGGGGAACTATGTATAAACACAGCTGCAATTTCTACATGGTGAAACCAAAATGTATAAGAATGGCCTTTAATAAAATCTGACAATGTGCACTTTAACCACATGTGTTTTTTTTTCTATTACAAATCTCAAATTGTGGAGTACAGAGGCAAATAAATAAATGATGGGTCTTTGTCCGAAACATTATGGAGGGCACTGTATGTCTTTGGAGTGTGGGAGGAAACCGAAGCACCCGGAGAAAACACAGGTGGTCACAGGGAGAACGTACAAACTCCGTACGGACAGCACCTGTAGTCAGGACTGCATCCATTTCTCTGGCGCTATAAAGGGCCTGTCCCACTTGGCCGTCATTTGCGCATCACGCAGATGGCGCGCGAAGATTCACAAAATCCTGCGACGCCGCGCATGGCCGCGTGTCACTGCCTATGTCATCACGCAATATGCACGTAATGCGCATCACGCGCGCATGGTGCGTGATGACATAGGCAGCATCTCTACCGCTGCGCCACCGTGCTGCTCTGCTGGGGAATGATCACCTGGTTTGTCCATTGGATGTGCCTGATCTGCCAGTTGTCAATTTGTTTTTTTTTTCTTTTTTTCATTTATACACAGGAGCTATCGCCACCACAAACCAATTGTGCATCTCTGGAAAGAGATAACTACCAAGACTGTAATCTTGGTAAACGGGGCGAGTGGCCTGTGCTGATGGAGTATTCTGCAAGAGTTATGCCAGCCTGCTATATCTTCAGCTGTTGGTTAGGTGCAGCTTCCTTTAGTCTTCTTCTACATCTATCTCTTTGCCTCCTTTTCCCTTCATCATTTGACATTCGCACCTTGTTTCTATTAAATTTCTTTCACTTCACCCACCAGGCTTCTCCCTCTCACAAATAATATTGTACCTACTTAATACTTTGATTTATTCAAGCATTTTACATTCATTATACTATTTGGATTTTATGTTATGTTTATCTCTTGCCCTCTTTCCTTTGTCTTCTTCCTTTATGTATATTGTCTAATTCTCCAATTTTGTAATATTTGAGTTTGAGTTTAGTTTAACGTCACATGTATTGAGGTATGTGCTAACCAGTCAGCGGAAAAACATTACATGACTCCAATCGAGCCATCCACAGTGTACAAATACATGATAAAGGGAATAACGTGAATAACATTGTGCAGGATAAAGCCCAGTAAAGTTTGACCAAAGATAGTCCGAGGGTCTCCAATGAGATAGATGGTAGTTGTTGCTAGGATGGTTCAGTAATATTCTCTAATCCTGCTGAAGGATTTATTCCTGAGGAAATAAAATCTCGGGTTTTAAATAATTGTAGTGGTTCTGTCTTTACTTTATAAGTTTGAGCTTGTCAGTTGCAGAGTGGATGTTTTTTAGATGTGAAAACATAGCCCATTTTAACTCAGCCCAAAGATATTGAACCTAACCAGGCAAAATGCCAAATAGTACCTCATGACAAAGCAAAGAACAAGAGGTCATTCCTACATCTAACTTGGCAGAGATGAATCTACCTGATTTCCTGTCTCTGATAAATCACACATGAAGATTAATCAAGTACATAACAGGAACCTAACCACTGCCACCAAGTTCACTTCTTGTTGAAATTGAAAATTACCTCCACAATCTGCTGGGATTCCTATGAAAACAGGCATTCTGACCTCAGATTATTCGATCAAACTGCACATAATTAAGCTGAAATTGATATCTATGGCCTTGGAGTTTTGGAATTCCACGTTCACTGAATAGTGTATAATTGATATTAGTGTACAGTAGATTGGAATTTTTTAAGAATGTTTTCTACCTTTCCCAGTTAAACATTGAGGGGGATGTGTTGCCTCGTTGAAAAATTCTGAGAAACAGATCCCTGCAAAAATGAGCAAGGACCTGGGTTAACTGCTGCCTCATTACACATCTGGGAACATTTGATTTCAGCAGACTCTCAATGTGCTGCAGCATGAACTTTTTGATTTAGTTTTCAATTTTGGACTTTTTTTTATAATGGAATTTGTGGAAACGAAGTAGGTGGACTATTGGTGACTTTAAACTGTCTTTTCAATGATATCCTACTTTATAATTTTTCACAAATCTAGTAAAATAACTTTCAGATCCTTACTACTGCAGCTAGTTGTTATGACATTGTAAACTACCCATTAAAGGACTAAAGGAATTTTATTGCAAAGCTTTCTTGTGCCTCAAGAAAAGTTCCGTCCAGAACAACATCTATTCACCAATAATTGTGCACTATTGATGAAGTTTAAAGCAAAAGAAACCATCACAAGAACATGCAAGAAAGCAATATAACCAAAGGTGGCTTTGGTTAAGGAATATTTCCATCAACAGAAGGGTTAAAAGCCAGGAGTCATAGGTTTAAAGTAGGATTAGAGTCAAGTCAAATCCAGTTTATTGTCATATGGTGACGTAGATACAATTACAATTTTGCGTGCTGCAGCATCACAAGCACATGGTCCCAGACAAACGCACAAAAACATTAATAATACATAAATTACACATAAATTCTATAATACAGTGAAAAGAAATAGACTGGGGCGGGGGGAGAAGTTAGTGCAAAAGAATGCACAATTAGAAAAACAAGTCCATTGTAGTTGCAAGAGATGCTGCTGGCAAGCCGCACAAGGAAGACAAGGATCCAGTTGCAAAGGCAGGGACACAGGGCTCGATGCCTGGTAATGAGTTTGGAGGAGATGATAGTGTTGAACGCTGAGCTGTATTCGGTGAACAGCAGCCTGATGTTAAGCAGACAGTCCAGAACAGGGTGAAGAGTCGGTGAGATAGCTTCTGCGGTTGACCATTTGTATCCAAGTCATTTCTGAGGCAGGAATGGATTGGTGCCATAACCAACTTTTCAGAGCATTTTATTATTGTAGTAGTCATTGAGGCAAGCCTCTTCGTGCTAAGGAGAAACGAGAAAAAATACTGTTTATCCAAAAGTAAGTGTGGGTCTAGAAAGCAGTGCAATAAGAAATCGTCTTGACAGTTATTTGAATAACGATGATCTGCAAGTTCAATGGTGCTCATGACAATTAGATGGGGTAGATTTGTTTTGACAGAAACTAAAATGATGGGCCAAACAGCCTTCAGGGTCAGAATTACAAAACCACAAATCAATGGTAAATAATGTAAGACTAAATTTAATGTGGAGAATAATTTTGATCAGACTTTATTGCTCTGCAAAGACTTGTCAAAACCTCCAATATAATATTGCCATTTTGGGGAGTCTGCACCCCGGGGGCATGAACATCGAATTCTCCCAATTTTGTTAGTCCTTGCTGTCTCCTCCCCTTCCTCAGCCCCCCTGCTGTCTCCTCCCATCCCCCAGCCTTCGGGCTCCTCCTCCTTTTCCCTTTCTTGTCCCCACCCACCCCCACCCCCGATCAGTCTTGGGGAGTCTGCACGCCGGGGGCATGAACATCGAATTCTCCCAATTTTGTTAGTCCTTGCTGTCTCCTCCCCTTCCTCAGCCCCCCTGCTGTCTCCTCCCATCCCCCAGCCTTCGGGCTCCTCCTCCTTTTCCCTTTCTTGTCCCCACCCACCCCCGCCCCCGATCAGTCTGAAGAAGGGTTTCGGCCCGAAACGTTGCCTATTTCCTTCGCTCCATAGATGCTGCTGCACCCGCTGAGTTTCTCCAGCTTTTTTGTGTAACCTCCAATATAATAGCTGGCTCTTTTATAAACATATATTTAAATAGAAATGGACAATAGGTGCAGGAGTAGGCCATTTGGACCTTTGAGCCATTCATTGTGATCATGGCAGATCATCCTCAGTCAGTATCCCGTTCCTGCCCTCTCCCCATATCCCATGACTCCGCTATCCTTAAGAGCCCTATCTAGCTCTCTCTTGAAAGTATCCAGAGGACCGGCCTTCACCGGTCCTCTGAGGCAGAGAATTCCACAGACTCACAGCTCTCTGTGAGAAAAGTGTTTCCTCGTCTCCGTTCTAAATGGCTTACCCCTTATTCTTAAACTGTGGCCCCTGGATCTGGACTCCCCAACATCGGGAACATGTTTCCTGCCTCTAGCGTGTCCAAACCCTTAACAATCTTATATGTTTCAATAAGATATCCTCTCATCCTTCTAAACTCCAGAGTGTACAAGCCCAGCCGCTCCATTCTCTCAGCATATGACGGTCCCGCCATCCTGGGAATTAACCTTGTAAACCTACGCTGCACTCCCTCAATAGCAAGAATGTCCTTCCTCAAATTAGGGGTACAAAATTATGATATAACTCATGTCACATAGCACAGAAACAGGCTGTTTTACCGACTGTTCATAGTGGACATTATGTAGTCTTTATTCCCCCAACATTCACATCAACACCTCCTGATTCTACCAGTCACCTCCACACTAAGAATACAATTAACCTACAAGCCCACAGATTTGGTGCTGTGGGAGATCAATAATTGTGGTGGTAGAGTGAGGGATATTGCTGAACAACTGCACATCCAGGTTATTGTCCATTTTGATATCATTGATATGAACAGAAAGAAGGATGAATGGTGCCGGTAGCATCCAGGGAACTAGGACTGAGAATAAAAAGCTGCATCTCAAAAATAGTAAAATGTATTCTCTCAAAGAGTTGGGGGTCTTTGAGACCGTCTTCCTCAAAGGAAGGTGGAACCAGAATTATTGAATAGTTTTAAAGTAGAGCTAGATAGATAGGCCTCATATTTCGCTTGGGCAGCTTACACCCCAGCGGTATGAACATTGACCAAGTAACCCTTGCTTTCCCTCACTCTCCGTCCCCTCCCCCTTCCCAGTTCTCTGACCAGTTGTACTGTCTCCGACCTCATTTGATCTCTGTTTACTTTATTTTTACCTTCTCCCAACTAACAATGATCTATTCAACATTTTCCTTGATCTCCATTCTATTTGTCCTGTTTAAACACCTTACACTTCCTTATCTATACACTTCCTTCTCTATGTACCTCCCACTCCCCTGACATCAGTCTGAAGAAGGGTCTCGACCCAAAACATCACCCATTCCTTCTCTCGCTGCCTGCCTCGCTGAGTTACTCCAGCAATTTGTGTCTATGTTTGATAGATAATTTTGAATAGACACCCAAATATGTAGGGAATTGAGGGATATAGATTGTAAATAAGCAAACTGCACAATCTGGAGTTCAAGATCATCTTTAATCTGTACACATAGTATAGAGGTATAGCAGGTTGTTAGTTGTTAGTTCATCGTTACCGCTTCCAAGACTGACCAGGAAGTAGGAAGTGGGTGTTAGTTGGTATAAATCATACAGTAAGGTAGGGTTAGTGATGCTATTTCTACTATGATTGGTTCACATACAATAACCAATCTACATAGATCATATGCAGATGAAATTAGTTTATCATGACATCATGTTCAGCAAGACGTTGTGGCCTGAGGGGCCTGTGCCTGCTGTACCATTCTAAGTTCTATGGCACTTGTTAAGCAGAGGGGTGAAAGGTTATTGCAGATAGGTGTGAATATGGATGTAAAGTTACAATCAAATCTGCTATAATGTTAGCCTAGAGCAGCCGAGTGAGATTGATTGTCCTACTGCTTTGCCTAATTTGGGGTATGTTTATATAAATGTGTGACTGATGAAATATTGCAGGAAGAAAGGCTTTAGATTCCTCGAGAGGTGACATTTATATCATCTGCACAACTTGCGCCTCAGTAGGGTCAGAAACAGTGTTCTTGTAGCTAGGTTTACTATTGACATTTGGTTAAGTTCAAACAAGCTTGTAGAGGGATAGGAACTTGACAACAGTTTCAGTTCTACGAGTGATGCCATGTAGGAACAAAAGCATGATATTCACAATGTTGGCAAAGTTGGATGTGAAAAATAATGGTTTAGCAAACACGATTAGAAGCTCCCTGCATTAAATTACATGCATTTAAGTGCTTAATTGTATGTACTTTAATGGTAGGAGTAGAGGAAATATAGGTAATAAACTGAGTGCAGTATGAAATTGTGGTCATTTCTGAGACTTGGCTGTAGATGGGTGGAAGTGGCAGTGCCGTGTTCCTATTGCAGTGTTTTCAGATGAGAATAAAAGATGAAAAGGGCGTTTGTTGGTTCAGGAAACATTAGAGATGTGAGAAAGTGGCCAAATAACATGTTCTAGTTTAGTTTAGTTTATTGTCACATGTACCGACATACAGTGAAAAGCTTTTATTGCGTGCTAACCAGTCAGCAGAAAGACAAAACATGAGTACAATCGAGTAATTTACAGTGTAGAGACAGATAATAAAGGGATAACGTTTAGTCCGAGGGTCACCAATGAGATAGATCGTTCAGCACTGCACTCTGTTTGTGCTAGGATGATTCAGTAGCCTGATAACATTTGGGAAGAAACTGTCCCTGAAACTGGAGTTGTGCGTTTTCACACTTCTATATCTTTTGCCTGAGGGGAGAGCGGAGAAGAGGGAGTGGCCAAGGTGCGACACGTCTTTAATTATGCTGCTGGCCTTGCCGAGGCATCGCGAGGTATCAATGGAATCAATAGGAGGTTGGTTTGTTTGATTGTTTGGGCTGTATCCACAAATGCTATTTCTTTTTATCTTGGGTGGAGCTGTTCCCAAACCAAACTGATGCATCCTGATCAAATGCTTTCAATGGTGCATCTGTAGAAGTTGGTGAGAGTTGTAGGGGACATGTCAAACTTCATAAGCCTTATAAGGAAGCAAAGGCATTGGTGGTATTTCTTGGTCATTGCTTCAATATGGGTGGTCCAGAAGTTGTAGGTGATATTGGACTCCTAGGAAGTTGATGTTTTCACCCATCTCTACTTTGGCGCCATCATTGCAAACTGGGGTATATGTACTGCTTTGCTTCCTGAAGTTGATCACTACATCCTTTGTCTTTCTGACATTGAGAGAAAGGTTCTACAATGTTGGGACAGTACCTTAGGCACATAAACATTCAGTGAGAGACAGAGAACAAATATCTACATTTTTGAGAAACGCAATAATAATAAGACAATAACATTACTCTAACACTAACCTGCCCAATAATGGAGTAAAAGAAGGTTCAGAATCCTTAATGGGCATTGAAGCAAACCTTTTTACTCAGAAGGTAGTCATCTCAGCAAGGAGATCTTCCAGACTTGGTTTTAGGGAAAGTTGTTGGGTAAGTGGAAGGGTAGCTTGTGGAAGCATTTTTTGGTGAAAAGGATCAGTTTCTGTAGATTCAGAACATCTATGAAATGGGACAATTTGATTATTTGTAAAAGTTCCAAACTTAGGTAAGACTAATTTTACTGTGCAATAAAATGATTTTGGAAAAGAGGACTCAAAACAATTATTTGAATATCTTCATATCAGTGTCAAAACTGGGAAGCATTCTTTCTCAATAGATGATTGTGCTTCATATACTTATTATGACATAAAAGGCAGGCTATTTTGCGCATCAAGTTCATATGGTTCCAAAACCATTAATCTAATGTCCCTCTTATCTTATTTGCCAACCCCATCTACACCAAGGACAATTAACCTGGCAACATATTTGTGATGCGGGCGTTGGGGGGGGAGGGAATAGATACCAGAGCACTCAGGGGAAGCTGACATGATGATGGGCTACAAACTCCAGACAGCACCTTCTGACAAAATCAAACCTGGGTTGCCCTTCCTGTGAGACAGCAGCACTAACTGCTGCATCACCGCACTGCCATTCCCCTGGCATTGCCTTGTAGAGAATCCAGAACAAGCCTGAACCTTAGTTGTTGTGCCATCAGTGCTGGCGCCGGAGTGCACAACTTTAAAGTGTATAAATGCTATGTTGTGGTGAAATATTTATGAATAACAAACGTTCTGATATTGTGAAAAGTCAAGGTTGAACTGATGAGAGATTAGTAATTTATAATTTATTGCAGATTTTGGAAAAAGGGATTTTATACTTCAAAAAAGTTAACACAAAGTGGCATTAATTCATAGTCATTCTTTTTAACAATTGTATCAATTCTGGTGAAGATGATTGAAACCAACCCCGGTACTCTCTCCTCTGATGCTGCCTGACCTGCTGTGTGTCCCAGCATTTTCAGACTTTCATTATCTGCATTTTTTGTGGTATACACAGCAGCGTAGATGTGATTACCAGCACCCTTACTTCCCCATTTGTCTCCATCAGTACCCATCTAATAAGAATAGCTCTTGTTAACTGTTAATCAATGATTACTCGTTGGTAACTGCAGATTTGTCATGCTCATGGTGAGTGAAAGAAGGGGTGCCAATTGTTTACTCCCTTTCTTCAGCTGTATGTGATATTATGGATTAGTCTGTCTGTCCACCAGAGTTCACATGGGTTTTGCGTTACTCATAATTCCTGATGTGCACTTTACTACAATAGATCTAAGTTTATACAGCTGGATGAAGAAAAGAAAAAAAACATTACAACAGTTTTGTTTGATGATTAGGGCTAGAATAGTAAAGAATTTACTGTAGTCCAGCTGTATTATTTATTCAGTTTGAAAAGAGATTAGGGGCGTGGTGCAGATGCAGTATCATGGCTAATTATATATTGTGTATTCAAATGCCTTTATGTGCTCAGATGCATGAATAATGAATTGTGTTTCCATCTTGTTCATTATAATTCAGGTATTGTTTTTTATTCAGTTTTAATTGGAGTTTTTAGTTCATATTGATTTCACAATGCCTAGCCACGTGCTGAACTGTGAAGATGGCTAATTTATTAGGATAAATACACCAGCATTAACAACTAATAATGTCAAAGGTCCAAAGAATTCCCCCAAATGCAATCAGAGTTAAATGTGAATGCTGTGTTAAACTTGAATTTATCTTCCCCTTCTTGTGGGGTGGAAATGAAAGTGGTGAATATGGAAATTCAATGCGCTCTCTGTTTCAGCTACTGTATCTGTGTGTTATTCATTCGTGCTTAAAGAATGCAGGTAAGGCAAAAGGAAAAATACCAGAGGTTTTGTGCAGAAGGAAACAAGAAAATGCTTGCATTTATATTGTGCCTTTCATGATCTCTGGGTGCTTTCCAAAGTGCTTTACATTCAACGACTGACCTTTGAAGTGTAGTCACTGTGGTAATATTAGAAATGTAACAGACACATTGCTCGCAGCAAGCTTCATCAAACACTAATCTGATAACAGGAAGATTATTAATCTTGCTTCTTTTTATTAAGAGTGATTGATGGATAAGTATTGCTCAGCTGCACTTTGATAGTGAATTTGGGACTTTTTTGGCCTGGATTTTCCCCGAGTAGGACCAGCTCCCTGCACATGCCACCCACAATTCCCATTGCTCCAAGCACATCTTTCTCAAATCAGGAAGATCGGTTTCAGGAAAAGACTCCAAGTGCTGGAGTAACTCAGCAGGTATGGCAGCATCCCTGGAGAATATGGATAGGTGATGATTTCAGGAACTGCTATAAACCCAAATCAAGTAATGAGAACCTGAGCTGAGGCAGGTTTCGAATGATGCATTGACTTGACATGGGCTGACCAGGAGAATACATCACCAAACATTCGACGTAGTACAGCTGAGAAAACACACTAACGCCACTACTTCTTCAGAATACCAAGGAAAGTCAGTGTGATTACAATGACTCTTACCAATGTCTGTAGAAGCACCATAAAAAAAGCAATATATTGGGATACATTGCAGCTTTGGTGTGGCAACTGCTATTCCCAAGACCACAAGAAATTTCAGGGGGTTATAGACAGGGACCAGTCCATCACACAAACTGGTATAAACCCCACTCTCCTCCTCCAATCAACCCCATCTACACACCACTCTATCGTGGGACAACTGCCCACATTGTCAAGGGCCACCCAAACATGATCATTTTCTCTTCTCCCCTCTCCCATCAGGCAAAAGATACAAATGTTTGAAAGCACATACCACCAGATTCAAGAACAGCTTTGTCCATACTGTTGTCCATAAAGATACATTCCCGATTCCCCAATGTACCTTATTGTGACTTGCATTTTCTTTTGTTCTGCACTTTCTCTGTAGCTGTAACACTATATTCTGCTCTTTGTTTCCTTTCTCTTTTCGCACTACCTGTTGTACTCATGTATGTTATGATTGTACTCATAAAGTATGATTTGCCTGGATTGCACGCAAAACAAAATGTTTCACCATATCTTGGTACACATGACAATAATAAAGCAATACCAAGAAGCCCTACCCATGTCTGTGCCATTAAGAAATATGTTTTTAACAGTTTTTAAATATTTTAAAAATTAAGATAAAATTAAAAATAACTACAACTGTTCAAATAAAGGGAAATTATTAAAAACCACACAAATAATTTAAAACACAACACAGTTTTTTCTTCCCCTCTCCCCGCAACATGAGTAAAAGTCCTTGCAGTTCCTCCTTAAGCAAGATACAAAAGCAGATTCTTCGCTCTGAGTGGTGAAGAATCTTGGCAAATCCCTCTTCCCCTGCTGATCCCATAGAAACATAGAAACATAGAAATTAGGTGCAGGAGTAGGCTATTCGGCCCTTCGAGCCTGCACCGCCATTCAATATGATCATGGCTGATCATCCAACTCAGTATCCCATACCTGCCTTCTCTCCATACCCTCTGATCCCCTTAGCCACAAGGGCCACATCTAACTCCCTCTTAAATATGGCCAATGAACTGGCCTCAACTACCCTCTGTGGCAGAGAGTTCCAGAGATTCACCACTCTCTGTGTGAAAAAAATTCCTCTCATCTCGGTTTTAAAGGATTTCCCCCTTATCCTTAAGCTGTGACCCCTTGTCCATGAGTGACTCAAACTCACGGGCATTTACACAGATATATTTGCAGTGTGTCGAACTGCCAGCAAAACTCAGCAACATCTGGGCCACTGCACGAAAGCAGAAGTGAGACAAGGCCTTGGTTTAATGCCTCATGTTGGATAGAAGTGGTAGCAATACAACACTCCCTGAGCTTTGCACTCGAGTGACTGCCAAGAGTTTTGAGTACGTGACGGTGTACTTTTGTTAAATGTATTTGTTTATGGATAAAGGTGTTGGTAATGGTGCCAGCATTTATTGTCTCTCCCACACTGATCTAGAAAAGAGGACACAGTTGAGAGTCAAAACACTTTGGTTGTCTGCAGTCAAATATGGCCTAGACTGGGTAGGAAGACCATTTTCTTCCCTGAAGGAGATTAGTGAACCAGGCGGGTTTTATAACAATCTCATAGTTTCACACTGGTACAGTATTTACAGAGCCTAGCTCTGTAAATAATTCCAGGGTTATTTATTTATTTTTTAATTTCAAAATAGACTTTATTCAAGTAATAGATATATACAATATGTGAACCATGCGAAAAATTCATCCGACATTTTCGGAGGCTATACAAATTGTTCAATACAGTCTATACATTTTTCAAATTTCACAAGTCTGTTGCCCACCCATGCCACTCATGTGGCCCCCTGGCGTGGGATACCTTCCCTTTTTTTGAGGGGCGTGTCCACCATACCGTGCCCCCCATGTCCAGCAACGGAAGGGCCCCGGACTGTGGCCCTCCCCCACCGAGCCTTGGCATTGGCTGCACCGAGCTTCAGTGCATCCCTCAGCACGTACTCCTGCAGTCTGCAGCTGGCTAGTCGGCAACATTCCCTGACGGACATCTCGCTCTGCTGGGTGGTCAACAACGCTCAGGCAGACCAAAGAGCGTCTTTCACCTTCCAGCAGCACTCAATGTCAGTCTTTGAATGGGAACAGTCTGTAAATCACAGAGACCTCTGTGATGGAGCTGTTCGGGATAAAGCGTTCCAGGGACCCTTGCATACTTCTCCAGACTCTTTTTGCAAATCCACACTCTGCAAAGAGGTGGGCAACCATCTCCTCTCCATAGCAGCCGTCCCGAGGGCAGCGTGCGCTGGCAGTGAGGTTCCGACAGTGCAGGAGGGATCTGACTGGGAGGGCTCCACTCACCGCCAGCCAAGCCAGGTCTTGGTGCTTGTTGATGAGTTCAGGCGATGAGGCATTTATTGTATTTAATTGTATTTAAATACCCTGGCTGCTGTAGTGGGATTTGAACTCTTATCACCAGATCAACCTTTTTAGCCACTACAGTTCAGTACCCAGAAATCTGTGACCACATCTTCCTGACCCAAAATGTTAATTTTATCCACTGATCCAAGGCTCACAGCCGATATTCTCAATAGTTTGCCTTGTTTCAATCCACACTCCAGCTCATGGGGGGGTCATTATCAATCTTGCTTGGCTGGCCCATTTGTGAGGAGAGAAGAAATGCAGAAGCTGAGAGAAATGGTGTGTCCAGGACTGCACGTCTACAGCTACTCTCAGTTAAAATGGGGCTGCCTCAGTTTAAAATTATGAGAAGTCTAGCATTGGCTTAGAAACCACATTTAGATGCAGCAGTGCCAGTAAAAGTAATAAAATAATGATGGCACTCACAATTTTCTCACAGACATTTAATTCCAGGCAAGAGAAAGAATCAGTCAGTTTATATTTCCATAACACATTACACATGCAAGATTCTGCACTCTGATGAATGCATTAAAGTCAACACCATTGGAAAGTAGAAAGAGAAAAAAAACTTTTAACACCAGCCAACACTGCCAAATGGTTATTTAGGTCCTCGAAAAGTTAAAAGTGGAATCAACTGACTGGAAAGAGGTCTACTTCATAAACCATTGCCAAAATACTTTGCATGTGAATGCTTGCAACGCTTGTGAATCCTTTATCTCAAGAAAATCGTAAATTCTGATTATTTTTGAGTGAAACAAATTAGGTGGTTTACATTTTGTTCAAGTAGCATATCCATTCAAAATGTGGCTTTTGGCAACACAACACAATCCCATTCTCAGCATCAACGAGATGTTCCAAAAGTTGCAGATTTGAGTTGCCAGAATGTCGGTGAAATATTTAGCATATTTTGAGGTTTGAACCTCATCCAAGGGTTTTACTGCACAGACTGGAGAGGGAAGGCAGTGCACTAACTCTGTGAGGCAAGCTGCAGAACATTGCTATGATCAAAGGCAAAGGTGTAGTTTTGTGCCCAGCACTGGAGGGAAGAAGTAACACAGCCCAAAGTGCTGGAGGAACTCAGTGGGTTAAGGCAACATTGTGGAACGGAATGGACAGGCACCGTTTTGGGTTGGGACTCTTCTTCAGGCTGATTCAAGTGTGGGGAGAGGAGGTGGAAAAGAAAGGTTGGGGCAAGACAAAGCCTAATAAGTGACAGGTGGATACAGGTGAGAGGAGTTTGATCGGCAAATAGATGGAGTACTTGACAAAAGCTAGAGGTGAAGAAAGAGTTGATGCTCAACAGCCACTTGGGAAGCAAAATTAATTCCCTCGGCTCTGTCAAAGCAGAATATTCTTATTAAAGATATGTTCATTAATATATAGGAGTAATTGATCTTTATGGCAAAGTATTAGACCCTTAAGTCCATGCTGACTATCTATTACCCATCTACATCAATCCCATTTTGTAGCACTTGGTTTGGAGCTTTCTGTACTTTGGAGATCCATGTCCTCCTTCAATGTTGTGGAAGTTGCTCGTTCCATTACCCATTCAAGAAGTGCCTTACAGATTAGAACCATCCTCTGGGTGAAAATATTTATCCTCAGAACCCCTTCATCTTCCTCCTTACTCTAAGCCTATGGTTTTGTCTTTGTATATCACTGCTATGGGGAAAAGTTTCCAAATATCTACCTTATCTATGGCACTCGTTATTTTGTACCTTTCGAACAGCTTCCTTAACTCAAGGAAAACAAACCCATTCTCTCTGGACAACTGAAAAGCTTCACCCTAGGCAACACCTGGGTGAATCTCATCTCCAATGAAACTATGTCTTTCACAAAGTGTGGTGACTAGAATTGTGTACAGTACTCTAGTGGTTTGTAAACATGTACCATAACCTGTGCCCATGGCCAAGGAAAGCAAGTATCTCATATGCCTTCCTAATCTCCTTATTTCCTGATGTGGCTGCTTTCGGGATCCTTTGAATTGTAAACCAAAGCCCCTCTGTTCCTAAATACTCCCTAGGGTTTCACCATGCATTGTGTGTGTGTGTGTGTGTGTCCTATCATTATTAGGGTTCCCAAAAATGCATCACCTCATATTGATCAGTAGAGCCAGGATGTTTAGGCACTAAAAATCTCTGAAAAAGGCAGGCAAAAAGACATAATAAAATTGCAAAAAAGGCACGAAAAGGGCATTTATTGACAAAAAAGGCATTAAAAGGCATTTATTTCCACAACCAAAATATGGTTAAAAATGATAATATAAAGCTATACTACATTAAACGACCAAAGTTGCCCGGTTGCACATAATTATTGGCATTATTTTCAAATTATCTGTTGTTAAACTATGCCATCTGCCAGACAGAATATGCTTCTGTTGTGAAAAACTTCTTTCTACCTCAGCTGAGGTCATGGGTGCATACCCGAAACAAGTTACACTCTATATTCATGTTGATATCTTGTGCATTACAACTATCTTTGAGAACGTTAGCTATGTTTTCTATTTCTTCAAGATTTTTGTTAGCTAAAATCACTCTCTCACACATTTTCCTTGTATGTCTTTACATACATCGGCGGGAATTGTACGAATATCGTCAGTTACTTTGTTGAAAACCTGCAAGTTATTCACTAATGTTTTGCCACGTTTCTCAAGGGAAGTGATAGCTTGTGGGCAATTTGCAAAATTGGAAGCAATAAACACAAGATCGCGGTGGAGGGACTTTTTCTGCATGATTTCACTGATGATCCTGACAGCAGCAGATTCTTCTTCAAAACAGTTGACAAGTTCTTTTATCTTTTCAAAATTTGCAGCATAGTAGAGTACAGCAGAGAGCCATGTACCCACTTAGTCAAGACGGACTGAAGAGGTAGCGGAATCTTGGGTGCCATTTCCTTGAACAACTGCACACGTGACAGTGCTTTGAGGGAGATTTTCTTGACATTGGAAACTAGGCGATCGACATTTGGAAACAAGTTACGTATGTGCTTGGGAATTCTATGAAGTCCTTGAGCTAAGCATGTCAAATGCAACATTTTGGGGAATAAAACTTTAAGTTACAAACAGAAGAATATTCTCATGTTTTATACCTTCTGGCCAAAGTACAGCAAGTGAAGATATAAACAACTGAGCATTAGTTAAGCTGTTTGACTTCTCCAATGCTTACGATGTCAACAAAAATACTCCTTTGATAGTTGATCTGCCTCCAGTGTACCGATGACCACATTGGCCACATATCTCCCACAGCATCGGTTGTCTCGTCTATTGCGATCCATATTTTGTTGCATGCAACTTAATCTCTAATTTTCTGCACAACAATGGTCAAGTTGCTGTCAACATATTTTTTCCGTAATGATGACTTGTTCGGTATATGTTCCTCTGTGTATTTCTCTAAAAAAAACCTCAGAGATATTTGTTTTCCAATTTCCACAGTGGAATTCCAGCATCAATGAATGCCTTGCACAGATCACTTGAAAACTCAGATTTACGACTGGAGCCAGCAGTAAATGTAGTGAGGAGACATTTTGCTTGGGTAGTCTACACCCCAGCGGTATCAACATTGACTTCTCTAATTTTAGATAGCCCTTGTCTTCTCCCTCCTCCCCATTCCCAGCTCTCCTTCTAGTCCTACTGTTTCCGCCTCTTCCTTTCTTTTTCCAGCCCCCCCCCCCCCCCACATCAGTCTGAAGAAGGGTCTCGACCCGATACGTCACCTATTCCTTCTCTCCATAGATGCTGCCTCACCCGCTGAATTTCTCCAGCATTTTTTGTCTACCTTCGATTTTTCCAGCATCTGCAGTTCTTTCTTATACAAATCTTGGAGAAGACTGAACCAGCGGGCAGCGGCACAAACGAATGAATGACCGAAAGTGGCGCCCCCGGTTTCACCCCGGTGGTGGAAGTTTTCTTGTAAGTTATACTATGTTAACACGTTAATAATAACATTAATATTAACGTATTAACATAGAAAACGTCATTGTAATCACGGTACAACTAGAGAAAATAGCACAACCTTTTAGCAAAACGGCAAAAAAAGGCTAATTTAGGCACTCGATCATGAAAAAGGCATAATCCTGGTGAAATCTTCCAAAAAAAAAGGCATGAAAAGGCGCTTATGGCATTTATGGCAAAATCCTGGCTCTATTGATCAGCAATATATACCATCTACCATTGTTCTGCCTGCCTTACCAACTGATTAATATTTCTGAAGAAGGGTTTCGGCCCGAAACGTTGCCTATCTCCTTCGCCCTTTGATGCTGCTGCACCCGCTGAGTTTCTCCAGCATTTTTGTGTACTTTTGATTTTCCAGCATCTGCAGTTCCTTCTTAAAAACTGATTAATATTGTCTTGTAATACACCATCAGCTTTCATGTAAACTGTAAATTTACTAACCACACCTCCTATTTTCAAGTCCAAATTGCTAAGAAATGTAACAACAGTTAGGGTCCCAACATTTATTGTTGCGACCACTAGTCACAGGCTTACAATGAGAAAAATAATTATCTGCCAACACTCTCTGCCGCCAAATACCAAGACAATTTTGGATGCAGTTTCCTATGTGAGATCTGGTTAAAGGCCTTACTGAAGTCCATGTGGACTATATCTTTATCACTGCCTCTTTAATATGCCATGATACATCTTCAGTTAATCAAACAGACTCTCTCCCAACAAAGCCATGATGATTATCTTTGATTAATCCCTGTCATTCAAAATGTAAATTAATCTTGTACATCAGAGTTTTTCCAGTAGCTTGCCTACCTCCGATGTTAGATTCACAAATTAAGATCTACTTCCTTGCTTGCGAACCATGCTGAATCCTTGGTTGGATATTGCATAACATTTAACACAAGAAACATTGGTAATTCCATGGAGTATCTTAAATCATGAACTAAACACAGGCATCACTAAATGGAGACATTCTGAAGCATTATCTAACTGTGTTGACACTTCTGATGTTGTATGTGGTGAGGTGAATGAGTGCCCAATTACCCATAATCACATTTTTGCCAGAATTGTTAAGAGTGGTAAATCTAACATGGGGTGATTTAGACAGATGCCCTTTGACACTATAACTTCCGAATTTGACCAGCCAGGATGAAAATCATCATGGCTCACAAAGCACCATGCTGAATGTTCTTTGAATACTTTACTGTACTTTCTGATAGTCCGTATCTTCTTGGTAAAAATACCCACAGAGTGCTGGAGTATTTCAGTAGATCTGATTACATCTCTGGAGTATATGGATAGGCGTAGTTTCGGGTCGGGACAATGGTGTCTGATGAAGGATCCTGATCCGAAAAGTTGCCTATCCATGTCCTCAAGAGATGCTGACTGACCCGCTGAGTTACTCCAGCACTTTGCATCGATCCTTTTATACAATGTTGGCTTTATCTTTAAATCTACTCATATGAAGTTTTTCTTTGATTTTGGATGTGACTCTTACTGCCGATCAATTGGAGGAGTCAGTTCCCAGGTTCACAGATGATGCACCCTTTCCTAAGTTCCTTTGCAAGTTGATAACATTTGCCATGAACATCCTTTATGATGTAAAGATCAAGTGAGTGACTGACTGATGCAGCACCATCTGCTTGTATTATCTTTATCCTGCTTTTTGTACTTTTGTACAAATTGGGACATTTAGTGCACTAGTCCTTTATTGTCAATGACAATCTGAAAATGGAACATTGTCACAGCAAATAGGTTTAGATGGAGAATAGTCTGAGTTTTATAATACTGATGATTTAAATCTTCAGCTCTTTAAAGGCTGTTGGATACAAAGCTAGACTTAGTGGAACCATGGTCTTGTAGATTTGTACGTTATGTGGACAGTCAGACTGCAGGGGTTCAGAGCACAAGGCAGACAGTTAGAAATAAATAAATACATATCATTTTGTGGTTGGTTTTCTCTATTTATTTCCTTGGGTTAGTGTGATGTCCACTGTGTTTGTGGTTCAATACGAATGTTTCTCTTTTTGTTCCTTTCATCCCACAGACTGTTTTTTGAAACCATTTAAATGTCCTTTTCGTTCCTCAAGGTTCTTGGTATGTGAGGATTGGACAATTTTTAACTACAAATGTCACAGATGCCTTTGTAGTACAGCCACCTGGCCGCTGACAAAATATGTCTGTTTTTTTGTGCGTTAAATGTGTTCAGGTTGTGGGTGCAGCCTTAGTGGTCTTCAGGGATAATGTGAACGATGCCTTTTGTATGAGCAAGCTGTAATGAAGCTCATGATTACAGGTCATGTAGCAGTGTAACCTTAACTGCAGTTTATCCAACACTATAATAAACTAACTGTACTATAATGATATCTTGTCTTTCTAACACTATGTAAAATATAGTCCTGATGTTGAAAGATGGGGGTAACATTTGAAGCACTATTTATCTATCACTTTACAAGTCATAGTTAACATTTTTCTAACCATTAGATCATTTTAAACTGTTTATTTCTGAGGAGTACAATTAAAAATGGACTGGTCATGTAGCAAAACAGTATAATAGCCGTTTCTGAGTCATGTTCTGCCAACAAAGACATTTAACTGGATGCTTCCCAACATATGTCACACTTGCATATCAAACGTTATTTCTACATCAGACGTAGATCAAATTGCCTCATTTCTTTTCCCTGTGTGGAACACTGAAGATGAAATTAAGCTGCATTGCCCTTGCAGAGACAGTCATTGCTATCCCATTGATATGTCTCATACTTACCTTTATTCACCTTTTATCCTCTTCATTATAGTATTGAACCTCCATGCCCTTCAAAAGCTTTGGCCTTATTCTCCAATCTACAATCTGGCCCTCCTCTCCACCTTTGCCATGACTTCCTTCCTCCCATCAATCCCTCATCACCCTTCGATTTCCTCAACAATCCCCTGATTACCCTTAGACCATGCAATCTATCCTGACCCCCTCAGTCCTCTTGTCCCCTGATGTGGGCCCCAATCTCCATATAAAGCATCCCTCAAATTCCCCGGCCACTTACCTGAAAGCATCTTATTTGGTACATCTTGCCAACGGAAAAATGACCTATTTATCCCAGAGACATGAGAGCCAACTGGTGCTGGAATGTTGAGTAAAAATCAACCTTCTGGAGGAACAAAGCCTATCTTTGGAAGGGAGATATCAGGTGATATTCTTCTTCTTCTATATAGTGTTTTTTGGCGGTTGGCAAACACCTTTTTTGGTGCATTACCGCCACCAACTGGCATGGAGTGTGGATCAAACAACACCATTACAAATTCTAATATCCTATATCCTTCTGAACAAATTGGTTACCTTAAGAAAAAGCAACAGGATTTGATAGCACTTATTTGAACTCCCTTGCAAAATATCTACCAAATCAAATTGTACTCCTTCTTTTCTGAACTGCTCACTCATCCGTTCTCTCTCCTCCTCATACCTCTCACAATGTACAATGGCATGCTCTATCGTTTCCTCTTGCCCACAGAATTCACATCTGCCTGTATTATGCTTGCCCATTACAAAATGTGTACTGTTCAGACCAGTGCATCCAAATCTAATTCTTGAAATCACTGTCTCCTCTTCTCTGTTCTTTCCTGCACATCTCATCTCTCCCACTTTCCTCTGGGCTCTGTAGAACCACCGTCCTTTCTGCTCTTCCTCCCATTGCTTTTGCCATCTTTCCTTCAGTCTTTGCTTAATAATGTCCTTGATTTCAGTTTAACCTATGTTAATACTTAAACCAATCTTACTTCTTTTTGTTACCTCTTTTGCTACCTTATCTGCCATTTCGTTTCCTATAATGCCAATGTGTGCTGGTACCCATAAACATATGACTGTAAGCCCCATCATTTGAATTCTGACTAGTGTTTGTTGTATTTCTATCAAAATGTCTATAAGGTGATATTTTGGTTCAGGGCCTTACTTCAGACTGATGGAGCAGAGGGGAGAGAACTGGCAGGATGAGATGAGAAGAAGGGGTGGGGCAGGAATTGCCAAGTGTTAGGTTAATTAATTGCCGGGGGGTAGGGTGGGGTGGGAGAGAAAGATAGAGATGGTAACAAAGACTGATGAGAAGTAGATTCTACCATTTGTGCCATTTTGTCTTATTTACTTTTCACCTCCAGCCTTTCTGTTTCCAATCACAGATGCTGCCCGACCTGCTGAGTTCCTCCAGCAGTTTATTTTCTACTTATTTATCCCAAATGTTTCCTGTTAACTTGCCCATCCATATATTAAAATATTGTACTGACTTATACCACAGGCTCTTACCTCTGGAGTAATTTTCTTTGTGGCAACTTATTGGATGCCTCATATATACTAACATTTCAGATTCTCCCTTACACAGCTCATTATCAACTTAAAAAAACTATAATGTCTGTCAAACAAGGTTTGACTTTATCAGAATCATGTTGAGTCTGCAGGATTGCATCGTGATCTTCTAAGTAACGTGGTGATACTTTCTACTGGGTGATTCGAGCATTTTCTTCATATGGCTGGTGTACATATGGTGTACATATAGCTGCTAAATTTGTATGAGATAATTACAAGTAGTTGAATAAATGGTGGGAATTAATAAGCTTTGGCTTCTTCCTGCTCCTTTTCGGACACATATGATTTCATTTATTTATAGATATTGTTTATGACACTTTATAAATATTTGTGTTTTTTTTTGTATGCTGTTTCACATTTGCTTTTTATTCTTTTATTCTGTCCGAAATAAATAACTAATAAATAAATATTTTTTTAAATAGTCACAGAAGCGGGGAAACAGGCCCTTCAGCCCAACCTACCCACACCAAACAACATGTCCCATCTACACTAGTCCCACCTGCTTGCGTTTGGGCCATATCTCCCTAAACATGTCCTACCCATGTACCTGTCTAATTGTTTCTTAGACATTACAATTGTCCCTGCCTCAACTACCTCCTTTGGCAGCTCATTCCAAACACCCACCATCTTTTGTGTGAGAAGTTACCCCTCAGATTCCTATTAATTCTTTCCCTCTTCACCTTAAACCTATTCTGGGCAAGAGACTCTATGCATCTACTCGATCTATTTCTCTCATGATTTCATACACCTCTATAAGATCCACCCCTCATCCTCTTGCACTCCAAGGAATAGAGTCCCAGCCTGCTCAACCTCTCCCTATAGCTAAGACGGGTCCTGGCACCATCCTCCTAAATCTTCTCTATACCCTTTTTAACGACAACACCTTTCCTATAATATGGAGTCCAGAACTGGACACAATACTCTAAATGCGGCCTCACCAATGTTTTATATAACTGCAACATGACCCTCCAACTTCTATACTCAATACTCTGACAGATGAAGGCCAATGTGCCAAAAGCCTTTTTGACTACCTAATCTACCTAATTTGTGATGCCACCTTCAAGGAACTATGTACCTGTACTCCTAGATCCCTCTGCTCTACAACACTACCCGGAGTCTTCCAATTCACTGGTTAGGTCCTGCCAATGTTAGACTTTCCAAAATGCAACACCTCACATTTCTCTGTATTAAATGTCATCAACCATTCCTCAGCCCACCTGGCCAACCGATCCTGCTGCAATTTTTGATATCCATCTTCACTATCTACAATACTACCCACTTTTGTATTATCTGCAAACTTGCTAATGATGCCGTGTATCATTGATATAGGTGACAAACGGTAACGGGCCAAGCACCGAATCTTGACACATGCTTCAGTCCGAGAAAGTCAATGGCACCTGGTATTCCCAGGCACTCACCCATCCAAGTACCAACCAGTCCTGATCTTGCTTAGCTTCCAAGATCAATCACGATCAGGCGCTTTCAGGCTAGTCTGGCTGTGGCCCTACTTTTTGTGATACTTGGATAATTTTCCATGTTATCTGTAAGATGCCATCTTTGCAACTGTAAACCGAGAGGTCAAGGCAAGTGAAAATGTTGCGAGTGTTTAATTGTCATATATACAGACAATGGAACAAAGAATTCTTACCTGCCGCAGCTTAACAGTCTTGCAAACGCAATAAACACCAGTAAAATATAACAATTTAAGAAAATTCAATAAATTGATAAGCATCATACTAGAGTAAAAACAGAAGTTCTTAGTGCAACTAAAGACAGTCACAGAAATTCATAGTTGCTGAGGTTAGTATTTTGAAGTGTTCAAGTTCAGGTTCAAGTTACATTTATTGTCACATGCACCAATTGGTACAGTGAGATTTGAGTTACCATACAGCCATACGAATAAAAGGAACACAATACACGATAGAGTTTACATAAAGATCCCCACACAACGGAATCAACGTTTCCCACTGTGAGGGAAGGCAATCAAGAGCCTGATAGTTGTTGGGAAGAGGCGATTCTAGATGCCGATACCTCCTGCACCTTTTTTTCTGGCCGTAGGACTGAAATAAGAGCGTGGCCAGGGGAATGTGGATGTTTGATAATTTAGGCTGCCTTTGTGAGGTGCATCTAATTCTGGAGCACATGCCTTCAAAACTACACCTAATATGTGGTCTGGTGTAACTTTGAAGGTATGTGACCCTGCTATTACGACTGCCCTTAGCAGTATCTTAAATTATGTTAAATACCTTGACTGGCATCAGCAATGGTGGGGCTTTCAGTAGGAAGTAACAGTGGATCACTTTTTTGTGGACAGGTGAGTTTGTCTTTAGCTTTCACATGCTGGGGGCCATTATCATTGAAGGTGGGGATCTTCCTGGCTATGAAGCTACAGATCATGATGCTGTGCTTTTTCTGCTGCAGTTCTCCTGGATGCTCTGCTTCCATCTCCTAATCTGGTCTGATAAATCAATCTCATTTAATGTGGTGATGTAGTCATCCCACTACAATCATGGTGCCACAAATCTTGATAGTTTGAATGGACAAACTTGTAGACACAAAATGCTGGAGTAACGCTGCGGACAGGCAGCATCACTGGAGAGAAGGAATGGGAGATGTTTTGGGTCGAGACTCTACTTCAGACTGATGTCAGTGGGCGGGACAGAGAGAATGTGGTCGGAGACGGTAAGACTGGTGGGAGAACTGGGAAGGGGGAGTGGATAGGGAGGGAAAGCAAGGGCTATTTGAAGTCTCCCCAAAGATTCTGCTGTGGTTACTTTTACCAATAATGTTATAGGTGCATAGAAGAGAAGAGATTTGAACTTTTTTTCGCCTTCCTTCACAGTGAGGAATGTGGAGGAGTCACTGTGGTGGATGTTTATGTTAAAAAGTGTTTTGTGTGTTCCGTTGCTTTTTATTTGTATGACTGGCTTGGCAAATGAAATTCCTCGTATGTTGCAAAACATACTTGGATAATAAAGTATTATTGTGATTGATCCACCACTGGTAGTTATATATGGATGAAGTCAAATAGATATATATCTCACATTGGTTAACTCATTATCAATGGCAGATTGTCTGCCCAATTGTATTCTTTCTCTGTGTATAGGTAGTGTTGTAGCACAGCTAAATAATATTTCAAAAGGGACTGGTGGCTCTTTCTTCCTTTGAGCTTAAAATTTGACTCTTTGCCAAGCTTTTGGTCACTTGCTCTAAATATTGCCCATGTGAATGAGTTACATTTTGTTTTGTAGCACTTTTAATTTGCTGTTTGTATAAATGTGTTTTTTTTTGGGACACCTTGGTTTAAAGTTTTCAAGTCCAACGATATATTAAGCAAGAATATATTGAAACAAGATCCATCTGAAGCCACTAGCCAAAACGAGCTTAATGCTTAAGTGTAATTTGTGTTTCAGGAGGATAATCGTTAACCCCACAGCTGTTTTTTAGGTTGAGTTTAGATAACTGAGCCAGGATTTGCCTGCACTGGAAGGTTCAGGACCAATCGTGAAACTTCCAGGGGGAAGGGAGACCTGGGTTTAATTACTGACCAGCCATCACGCACATTGCAGGGGATATATGAGTGGATTTATTCTAACACATTTTTGGGGCAAAACAGATTTTAGCTTTGTTGGAATTTTCCAACCAGTGATTTCAATAAACTTAGAATAATGAAAATATTTTAGAATCTAGAACTTACACATTTAAACTTCAAAGTGACAAAACATTTATTTTCTAGGAATTTTGGTTTCTGCCTTTGTCCGTTGGAGGTATATGTCTTTCCTCCCTATTCTTTGCCAAATACAGTATAAAAGTCAGTCTGAGTATGTGCTTTACTATTTCTGTATCTTTTGCAAGAGTCTAATTGGGGCTGTGGTTTCCCCAATGGAATCGTGTGTCCAGATGAATGAATTGGGAATCCATTTCTTTCCAATTTACCTTGGCTTTCTCTCAGTGTGTTCTGAGCGTGGAGTTTGCAGCCCTTTCACTTTGTTTTCCTGGTTTATTATTGTAGCAAGATGCAGGGAGAAGGAACTTGATCCTGTGGATCTGTCTTTACTATGTAAACAGAAAGCAAATTGATTTCAGATGAGTATATATCCAACTCCCGGTGTCAACAGCTAAAAGCTAGAGGCTGGAGATGAATGCCAGCCTGCATGAGCAGCCGCAGTGAATAATATCTGAAGAGCGTAGGACAAAAGTTGGGTAAATGGAATTGTTTCATGATCTCCTTAAATAGCAGAGGCTGGTGAATAATCTGGCTCTTTGGAATGAGTTTTCAGATTCTAAAATTACCTATTCCATGCTGGTGAAATGTGAAGCAGAGTACAGAACAGGAACCTTCAGGCTATCTAGGCTATTCCTTCTATGGATCTTTCCCAGAATGGTTATTATTTTACTCAGTTAATTTTCTGAGGAAAGGTCTTGAAGTATTTTTGCCTGTTTCCCAGAGAGAGCGGGAGATTCTCTCCTCTTTTCTTCCTCAATCTTTAAACCTGACTGGCTATTTTCAAGAATAATATTTGCTTGGTTCCTTCTTCGTGGGAGTGATTGTGTTTCTTGGAGTATTTGACTCACACGGTCTTTATTTATCTCTTTCACATTCAACATCATTTTCAGCCATGCACACGTGTGCTTGTGCATAAGGCGATGACAACGGGTTTCAGAAGGGCTTGTGGGGAAGTTGGATTTGGAATGAACATCAGTAGTATTTCAAATTTTATTTTTATTTTTCATAGCCTGAGGATGTCCTTCATTGATGATTATTTTTCTTCATTTAAATTACAGTCATATTAACTTAATTGTTTTAGTAGACAGCAATTTTGGAGATTAAGACGCACAGTACCATAGGTGCTCAGCAGGTCAGGCAGCATCCATGGAGGAAATAATCAGGTAATGTTTTGGGTCAGGGACCCTTCTTCAAACTTTTAGAGATTATTTCTTTATTTTGTGATTTGGGCAAGATGCCTGAAATATTTGCTCTCTCTATTAACTAGTTTAGTTTATTATCTCATTCTTTTCCATCATCCCACAGTCTTAGTTTAGTTTAGTTTAGTTCAGAGATACAATGTGGAAACAGGCCCTTTGGCCCACCGAGTCCATGCCGACCATCAAGTCACACTAGGTCTATGTTATCTTACTTTCTCATCTGCTCAATACACATCAGGGGCAATTTGCAGGGGGCAATTAACCTACAAACCTATATGTGTTTGGGATGTGGGAGGAAACCTGAGCACCCAGAGGAGACCCACGCAGACACACGAATAATGTGTAAACTACACACAAACAGCACCCAAATTCAGGATCGAACCCTGATCTCAGACTCTACTAGCTGTGCTGCCCTGTGCAGCACTGTGTGTCTTAATCTCTAAAGTTAAGTACTGAAACTAATTAGTTCTGTTGATTAAGTTCTGGGCTAATTCTTTTTATTTGGCACCCCCAACTGAGGGATATTACCAACTGAATAGTTAATTTCATAGTTGAATTTCATATTCAATTGTTCGTCCAGTTTGTGTGAAAGCAGGACAAGCAGGAATGTAGTATACTTGCATTAAATGGTTGCAGATGAATATTGGAAGTTCTTCTCTGGATATCAAAGGTGCAGAGAAAGCATTGAATGCAATACCTTGCTGAGAAATAGCTTACTGAAATAGTTTTAAGTAGCATTTCTGCCACAAATCTGTCCAAATGTCTTAATATGTTTGCACTAAAATGTCTCACCTCAGTAACATTTAAAAACCACACTCGATTTTAAACAAAATTCATGTTTGCACAGTTGACAAAGAGGTCACTGTCATCAGTCTCTTCCTACTCATTTTGAGTCTGGGTCGTCAGGAAATTGTATGCATGGAGAGTTATAGCTGTACTACAAGCTGATCACTTTTACAGTAGGTCAACTCCTTCATTGTTAAGCAAACAAAACTAGTCATAAAGCTGCCTCTATCCTAGTTTAACCCTTTGAGAACAGATGGAATAAGATTCTGATGCTTTCGTGGAATTTAAAAAAAATTAGACCAGGATGTTGTAGGGGATCGATTGACAAAAATGAAAATGGAGGAATAACATTAAAATATAACATTTAAAATATTACATTAGTGCACATATTTTGTTTTATTTGGCATGTTTAATCTCTCCATTTGGTTTATGAACTTTTGTCTACCTTTAGTTTTAATCCTTACTGGGCTTTGAACAAATCTCTGAGGTTTCGGGAGACAAAGCAGTTCTGCTTTTCATTTTCCGGATGCATTTTCAGCTTAAGTTGTGGGCACTTTGAATATGAAATGTTTTGAAGTCAATTGAACAAGATTTCAAAGAGGGAGAATTGCACACAAAGGCTACTGTTTGATGCATTTACCAACTGAGGGAAAGTCCCAGAAATGCTTGTATTTCACCAAATCTCACTGTTGAAACACCTTTTATTACTGAATAGCATGGTGATGAATAGTGATGTTTGCTCATTTCTTCCCTGTGAAGAAAATTAACTGGATTTTATTGGGGGCAATTGAGAACTAACGCAAGCAAGGCAGGTGGGAGGTTTAAATTGTCATTGTGATCAGCATGGATTCATCTAGCATGCTTGCATTTATCATTATCTAGTAGAGACATAGTGGATCAAAGAGTTAGTTTCTGTGCTAAACTGTTCAATTATCTATGATGCATTTGGTCAGAGGGGCACAGTCTCGGGGGGAGGGGGGAGGCATCCTGGGTAGGGGCACTGGGTCACTGGGACGAACTTGGGAGGAGGAAAGACAATCCTTGGGATCAGGATGGATGGAACCCATGGAGAATGAGAGGCACAGCTTCTGGTGCAGAATGGTAGATTCCAGGGACGACAGATGGCACAATGGGCTAAGTGTTCGGCTGGCGACCGGAAGGTAGCCGGTTCGAATCCCGCTTGGAGTGCATACTGTCGTTGTGCCCTTGGGGCAAGACACTTCACCCACCTTTGCCTGTGTGTAATGTAATGTAATTATGTGAAGCACTTTGGGGTCAATGCAAGTTGACTGAAAATGTGCTATATAAATAAGATTATTAATATTAATTATTAATCTCAGCATGGGAGGAATCCTTGCAGGAGGGGGGACAGCCTCCGCAGAGTGGAAGGTAGAGCGCAGCTCCTAGGGCGAGAATGTTGCGAGAATGTTGCGAGAACTCGGCATCCAATACAGTCCTATTGCGTACCTGTGGATCATGGAGTGCAAGCCAAAGAAGTGGTCCCTCAAAGATGGAGTCCTTGAGTCCGTGACAGTCATTCTGCAATGCGGAGGGTTTGGAGAAAGAATAGTATGAGGAGTTATCCCATCCGACAAAAATTCTACAACACATAGAAAACACATAAAAGATATTCAGATAGGGACATGGATAGGAAATGTTTAGATGGATATGGGCTAAACGCGGGCAGGTGTGACTTGTGTACACATGGGGCATCGTTGTCAGCATGGATAAGTTAGAATATAGGACCTGTTTCTATACTGTATGTCTCTATGACATAGAAAAGTCTGTGATAAATGAGGGGGGGAGCTAAAATACAATACATAACCACTTCTTTTCACCAATTTCAGTTTTTTTTCCCTTTATTTTTATTCTCCCATCAACTTAGTTTTAATGTCTAGAAAATAAATCAGCTAAAATTCCCAGATCTTTGTTTAAAAGTAAAAGCCAAAAATATTCAACACTAAGGAATGATTGATGCATTCGTTGAGTGCTTGATGACAATGGTTTTGTACTTAGCAAAGTTTTCACAAATTCTTTCAGAAAATCTTTTTAACACCATACATAAATTAGCCAGTAATAGTCTAAATAAATTATAAACTGGGTCATTTGTGAGAGACATCTTAAAATATGGTCTACAGTTAATAATATGTAAGAATTTCCTATCCATGAGCTATCAGCATTGGAATGAATTGCTTAAATGGAAATCATTTTTGCTCGTCGCTCAGAATATTCAATTAATGTGAAGCTGTTAGTAACATGAACATGTACTTGGAGGCATTTCAAGGATGGTTGATCGTGGTAAAACTAGTTATTGTGACTTGAAGCAATGAATCATAACGTCACATTTGGAGTAATGCATGAAAGTTTGCAGTGTACCAGTTAGTTCACAAAGCTTGAGTGCATATTTTGAGTGGGAGCTGCACTACCTGGCAACCTGAGCAATGTGACGGCTTGTGTTTTGCCTGCATATGTCAAATGTGTGTGGTCAGTTGGTGATTTGATGCCCATGCTGGTATGTTAATGTGAAACGCAAAGTGCTGGAATAACTCAGCGGGTCATGTGGCATCTGTGGACAGAATGGATAGGCGATGTTTTGGATTGGGACCCTTTCATCGGTTCACATTTCAAATGAGGAACCCTTCTTCAGAACTGAGAAAGAAAGAAACAGGTTCTTTCAGTTCAAAGGGTCAGAAGAAGGGTCGCGGCCCGTAACGTCACCCAGAGATGCTCCTTGATCCGCTGAGTTACACCAACACTCTGTGTCTATCTTTGGTATGAACCAGCATCTGCAATTCCTTTCTGCACAAAGAAACATGTTAGCCAAGGTATCAGAGATGGGACTGGGACAAAGGGAATGTTTCTAACAGTGCCGTCATATATCAGGTGGGATCAGGCTAACTTCCCATGGTTGTGTACGTTATAATGAAGATAGACACAAAATGCTGGAGTAACTCAGCGGGACAGGCAGCATCTCTGGAGAGAAGGAATGGGTAATGTTTCAGGTCGAGACCCTTCTTCAGACTAACAGAGGGAAACTGGAGATATGGAAGGGTAAGTATGAAAATGATAGAACAAAGCTGATGATGATCATGGAAATGTACAATGGTTCATTGTTGGCTGAGGGGAAGGTGACAACAGGCATACAAACAGTAAATTACAGTAATCAGGTAGACAGTGAAACTAGTTGGAGAAGTATGGTGGGGGAGGGACGGAGAGAGACAAGGAAAGCAAGGTTTACGAAGTTAGAGAAATCAATGTTTATACTGCTGGGTTGAAAGCTGCCCAAGCAAAATATGAGGAGCTGTTCCTCCAATTTGCCGTTAGCCTCACTCTGACAGAGGAGGAGACCCAGGACCGAATGGGAAGGGGAATTAAAGTGTTTAGCAACGGGGAGATCGTGCAGGCCTAGGCGGACATAGTGAAGACTGTCATTGGACTGGAGCCTGGACTGGTGTGAAGCCTCGCTTGAGAACACCACTGGGAAGATCACTCACCTTGAACTTACATGCTGCATCATACACAATCCAGCTATAACCCAAATGGGCACAGCTCTTGCCTATGGTACAAGAGCGGACTGGAGGAGAGAGATGATGAGAAGATCATCATATCAAGAGGTGGCAAAAAGAGGCCTCTGGTTTGTGTCGTACTGCAAAGGCCCGGCTTCTAACTCTTTGCTTCACCTGAGGAAACTGCGAATCAGAAACCTGGTTGTGAGCAGGAGATACGCTGTGCCAGTATCCAGCAAGCCCTGGAGAAGACTTGTGTTTGTGAAACAACATTTGCCGGTACCAACAGCCAAGCAATGTACTACTTCTATCGCAGATAATCCTGAAATTTAACAAAATCCACGGCCATAAATCCAAGTGAAATCTGGGCCATTATATCAACCAGAAATACAATAGCTCCCTTTTCTTGATGCTCGCAAGGATATTTGTTATCTTGTTTTTGCAGCTCTTGCCTATGGTACGAGTGAATTGCATTGAATTCACTATGAGCATGCATTGAATCATGAAACAATTTTGCATTACATATGTTGGCTGAAAATCCAAATGTTTTACTGCTATGCCGTGCTGCATTTAGATTAATTTGGTTTCGTTTAGAATACAGCATGGAAACAGGCCCTTCGGCCCAATGCATCCATACTGACCATTACTCACCCAATCGTACTTATTCTATGTTATTCCCACTTTCGCATCCACTTCACTCCCTACACAGGGAGGCAATTATACAGGGGCCATTTAACCTACAAACCCACACGTCTTTGGGATGTGAGAGGAAACCGGAGCACCCGGAGGAAATACACGTGGTGACAGGGGAAAGGAGCAAACAGACGCATCCAAGGTGAAGGTTGGACCCGGGTCTCCGGCTGTGAGGCAGCAGCTCTACCCGCTGCGCCACTGTGCTGCTGTGGTGGGGACTTTTTACATAACTGAGGTGGAGCTGCACAAAGTTGAAAGCTGAATTTCACCAGAGAACGTGACATTTATCCAGCAACATTAGAAAAGATCCTGCACTTTGCTATATCCAATGTCTGTGATGGATGAGGATGCAGACTATTTTTTAAGAGGAGGGGAATGCCAGAGGGCGTGCATAAAAGCTTAATTTGAACCTCTCAGCCAAGCAAAGAAAAAAGGCAACTGTACTTGAGGGCAGATAACATTAGATTAATCAAAGTGACAAGATCAAGAGGTAAGAGAATTAAGCAGCAACCACATCAAAAGTGACATTTCATCCTGTGTAGGCAGACCATATCTGGGGGAACATAATTTGTAAAATGCCATAGATGACAGAAAGATCTTTTGTCTAAAATTGCATGCGATGAGTGGGCACAGAATAACGTCTGTGCTGACTATGATGTGTGGTGCAGTCATGTATTTCTATGCCAGTGTCTATGGTTCCCAGTGTCTTTTATTTGAAATGACCAATATCGATACTATGCTGAAATAGCACATTTTGTTTAATGTAAAATATTTTGCAAAGGGCCAAAAACTCAGTATGTTTTTTGTTTGATTTTGAAATGAAAGTTTGCACATTTGTGCATGGTCTATTGTGCAATTCTACTGTATTTGGTGAATTAGCTAATGTTAGTGGAGCTCCATCAAGGGAGTCGGGCATCCATGCAGAAATTAAAGCAAGATGTTTTTTTTGAAATACCTGGTCATTAGAGGAAGCCAAATGCAGGCATGGATATGTACTGAACAAATTTTAGGGGAGATATGAAAATGTAACAGAAAGTTATTAATAAATAACGTATTAACCTAGAATTGAAAGACACAGTGATTTCAGTTTCATTCATTTTTAAAGGAATAATAAGCTGAAATTATTTATGTGCCCAAAAAGAGACTTGATTAGTTTTAACAGTGTGGAAACAGGCCCATCGGCCCACCGAACTCATGCCGACTATCAATCACCCATTCTACCTTACAAACTAGGGACAATTTACAGAAACCAATTAATGTACAAACCTGCATTTTTTGGAGTAGGAGAGGAAACCGAAGCATCTGGGGAAAACATACGCAATCACAGGAAGAACCTACAAACTCCGTACAGAGAGCACCCATAGTCAGGATCGAACCCAGGTCTCTGGCGCTGTAAGGTATCAACTCTACCGCTGCACCACCGTGCTGCCCTTTGGTGCGGATGCTGTGCAGATAACTTGCAGTAGAAAATACATTTCCGTCACTTCCAACGTGATTCCACCACCAGTCACATCTTCCCTTGCCCATCGCATTCTGCCTTCTACAGAGACCGCTGCCTCTGCAACTCCTTAATTCACTCATCCCTTCCTACTCAACTATCCCCTCCCCAAGTACTTTCCCCTCCAACTACAGGAGATGCAACACTTGTCCCTATAGCTCCTCCCTCACCTCCATCCAGCGACCTCAGCAATCCTTCCAGGTGCTCTTCCTGTAACCTCATCTACTGTATCCGGTATCCCCGATGTAGCCTCCTGTACATCAGCAAGACTAAGCATAGACTCATTTTGCCGAACACTTATGCTCAGTCCCTCCAGACCTGCCACATCTCCCAGTTGCTAACCATTTTAACTCCCCTTCCCTTTCTCATATTGACCTTCTCATTCTGGGCTCCTCCATTGTCAGAATGAGGCCACATGCAAACTGAAGGAACACCACCTCATATTCCGCTTGTGTAGCTTACAACCCAATCGTATGAACATTGGTTTCTCCAATTTTAGGTAACTATAAACCTCATCCACCTCTTTCCCCAAAACAATCCTCTTCTTTTCTCCCACTCTCTCTCTCCAGTGTCCTATCTGGACTCGTACCTATTTCCCCCGCCCCCTCCTCTAGCTTCATAATTCTCAGCTCCTCAATCCTTTGTCTCGCACCTTGTCTTTTTTTTTCTTCAGCCGTTATCCGTCTGCCTATCAAAAAAAAAACCCTCACCTACACCAACCTATTACCTGCCAGGCTTTGTCCTGCTGCACCTCTCTTCCAGCTTTCTCTTCCAGCTTTCTCTCCCCACCCCCCACTTAGTCTGAAGAAGGGTCTGTCTCGAAAAGTCTCTTATCCATATGCTTCAGCCTGACCTGCTGAGTTACTCCAGCACTTTGTGTCTTTTTTTGTAAAACAGCATCTGCAGTTCCTTGTTTCCATATTTCACGAATAGTTTGCAAATTATCTGTAATCATCAAATTATCACCAAATTATAATTTATAGATACATAGGCATGAAGTCTGATAAGGAAGGAAACCATGTATATTTAGGAAATCTGCAGTCTAAATGGAAATGAAAAGCACTTGGATAAAAATATATCATTTGAAAGGAAGAAGTAGAGTTTATGCGATAATTAATGATACATCATTTTCACTCAATATTACTTAATAGATGGCAGAATATGTCATTATAATTCAACAGCAAAATATATTATATTTGTACTGGCTCAGGGCTGACGTGTAATGAATAAGTAAGATGAATAAGGTGGTGAGAACGTTCCTGGTTCGTAGATCCAATTCTTTAAGCAAAAGCACATGCTTATTATTGTTGATTTATTGTCAAATACTGAATCAAGTCTACATGGACCGAGGTAGGTCATTTAGTCTCTGAAGTCTCAGCAAGATCACAGCTGATTTATCTTAACTCCATGTTCGGTTTGGTAACACTTAAAACCCTGGACATCAAAGTGTTAAGCAGTCTCAGTTGTGCTGCAATGGTGATAATTTAGATTTTGGCCAAGATTTTGCTGTGTCTTGCCAGTAATATTGCATGAGGTTTCTGCTCTTTCTCAGTGTAAATGCTGCTAGTTTTCAGCATGAACATGTGAATGTGGACGTCCCAGACCTAGTGGCCGAGCTCTGCCAGTGTTTTCCAGCTCCACTCCTCTGCCTCAACTCCTTGTGGAGCCCAGTTGCGGAGCAGGAGTGTGCCACGGTTCCCCAGCACTTATATGTTACAAGTCTTAGTAGGGGAGATAGGTAAGAATAAGATGAGTGCTCTTTGAGTATACTTGAATTTATCTGGCCTGCTGATATGTGGAGTCATGAAGCTGCTCGAGGCCTAGTCATCACCTGTATCTGGATAAGTAAAATTTGCCTTTTTAGTGTCAAGAGGGTTTGTTTGAGGGATTGGAGTAACTGGTAATCAACTACATGCAGCAAGTCCCCTCAGGGAAATCCAAAACATTATATTATTAAACATTTATCTGGGAAATTATGATTCATACGACCGTAGGACTGAGGAGCAGAATTAGGCCATTCAGCCCATCGAGTCTTCTCTGCCTTTCCATCAAGGCTCATGTATTTTTCCCTCTCAACCCCATTCTTCTGCCTTCTCCCTGCAACCTGTAACGCCCTTACTAATCAAGAACCTATCAATCTCTGCTTTACAAATACCCAATGACTTGGCCTCGGGGCCAAGGAAAGAGTGTTCATGTCGCAGCCCTTTTTCCACCAATCTTTCCACCACTACACACAAGAAGCACAAGGTGCCATTGTATGCAGATGCCGAGAAGGGAGTTCAGCTCTGGCTGAACAATTTCTAATCATGTGATGTGGACTCGATAAGAAGACTTGGCCTCCACATTCGTCCATGACCATAAATTCCACATTTTCACCATTCGCTGGCTAAAGAAATTCTTCCTCATCATCGTTCTTAAGATGTACAATTGATTTTCTTTGGGATGAGGGAGTCTTCTATGCAAATTTTACATAATATTCGAAACACAAATATACCATCAATCATAGTTAGACAAAATTGCTGGAGAAACTCAGCGAGTGCAGCAGCAACTATGGAGCGAAGGAAATAGGCAAAGTTTCGGGCCGAAACCCTTCTTCAGACTGCTCTTTAATGAATGCATTTGAAAATCAGCCTGAAGAAGGGTCCTAAGAATAAGTAGTAAGCCATTTAGAACGGAGACGAGGAAACACTTTTTCTCAAAGTGAGTGGTGAGTCTGTGGAATTTTTTGCCTCAGAGGGTGGTGGAGGCAGGTTCTCTGGATGTTTTCAAGAGAGAGCTAGATAGGGCTCTTAAAAATAGCGGAGTCAGGGGATATGGGGAGAAGGCAGGAACGGGGTACTGATTGGGTATGATCAGCCATGATCACATTGAATGGCGGTACTGGCTCGAAGGGCCAAATGGCCTACTCCTGCACCTATTGTCTATTGTCTATTGTTTCGGCCCAAAACGTTGCCTATTTCCTTTGCTCCATAGATGCTGCCGCTCCCGCTGAGTTTCTCCAGCAATTTTGTCTACCTTTGATTCTCCAGCATCTGCAGTTCCTTCTTGACCATCAATCAGAGTATTTTACAAACAAGAATACCTGGGGAAATTTTAACTTAGATTTTCAATCGATGAAACTCATGATACTGTTAGGTGGCAGATTTTCCTGAACTAGCGTTAGCTGCCAGAGTCTAATGTTTTTATTGAATGCATTTGAAAATAGTAAAAATTGTCTTTCTCGCACATCTAGAATGTTGGAATCTTCTGAACCCTTGCCCCCCCCCCCCCCTCCCTAAATGTATTCATCATCAACTGCAGGAGCTACATCAACCATCTCCATTTTTTATACTCCTTATTCACTCTATAATCTACTCTTCCTGAAAGTGCACCACTCTTCTCACTGAAGACGAACCCTGATATCGTCACAAGAGCCACTGACAAGGATGGTGCTGGTACGGTTAGAACTCACTGACCTCTATCTCACAGAGGCCTAATGTCAGGGCTCACATACTTTAGTTTTTTTAGCTTAGTTTAGAGATACAGCGCGGAAACAGGCCCTATTGTACACACACAAGGGACACTTTTTTACACACACAAGGGACACTTTACATTTCTACCAAGCCAATTAATTACAAACCTGTACGTCTTTGGAGTGTGTGAGGAAACCAAAGATCTTGGAGAAAACCCACGCGGTCACGGGTAGAACGTATAAACTCCATGCAGACAGCACCAGTAGTCGTGTTTGAACACGTGTCTCCGGTGCTGCAAGCGCTATAAGGCAGCAACTATATCAGATTCAGATTCAGATTCAATTTTAATTGTCATTGTCAGTGTACAGTACAGAGACAACGAAATGCATTTAGCATTTCCCTTGAAGAGCGACATAGCAAACGATTTGAATAAATAATAATAAGTGTCCGGGGGGGGGTGGTGATTGGCAGTCACCGAGGTACGTTGTTGAGTAGAGTGACAGCCGCTGGAAAGAAGCTGTTCCTCGACCTGCTGGTTCGGCAACGGAGAGACCTGTAGCGCCTCCCGGATGGTAGGAGGGTAAACAGTCCATGGTTGGGGTGAGAACAGTCCTTGGCGATGCTGAGCGCCCTCCGCAGACAGCGCTTGCTTTGGACAGACTCAATGGAGGGGAGCGAGGAACCGGTGATGCGTTGGGCAATTTTCACCACCCTCTGCAATGCTTTCCGGTCGGAGACAGAGCAGTTGCCATACCATACTGTGATGCAGTTGGTAAGGATGCTCTCGATGGTGCAGCGGTAGAAGTTCACCAGGATCTGAGGAGACAGATGGACAGATCACTGCGCCACCGTGCCGCCCTTCCTCATATCCTGCCATGGACCATGACCCAATCACTGTATCAGGCCAATGTCTCCCAGACAAGCATTGACCTGAATTTCCCAGATGTTTTAAGAATTCACTTAAAATTGTGCTTTCTACTTTCCCCTATGCTGTGAGGATTCTTTATTTAGATTGGCTGTTAAACCATCTTGATAGAATCAGAGATGCTGGTTTATCGGGATTTTGCTGCAACAGCAGCTGATAATGGAAAAGAGAAAGGATTGTTGGATTCTTGGAGGTGGCTTTCTTGGACGATAACAATGAATTCCTGCAACATTCAGAGTAAATTACAACCACACCATGCTGGATTTTAGACTATACTCCCTCACTCATGGATCCAATACTTTTTAGGGTCAAAATATTTATTTGATAATGTAAATCCTCAACAAAATTGTCTTTCATGCCAAACTAATGAATAGAATATGGGTCTTTTCCAGTGGAAAATCACTGCCTCAGCATTAAATGCTCAGTATTTAGCTGGCACTTTCTAAATGCAGGTACGAATTTCCGAATTGTGATGTTGTTTTGCTTTAAACCTTTATTGTGGTTCCGCAAGTCTTCATTTAGCTCTGAAATCAAAATAGTTGCTCTGATCATGTTGGGACAGATTAGAAGAAGACCTCACACTTTCCACAGTGATGTAGAATTTCTCATTGCCTTGGGACATTTAAATATTGTTCACTGTCAATTAAGGAGACTCACTGGTGTTTAGTTTAGAGAAACAGTGTGGAAACACTTTTGGTCCACCGAGTCCATGCCGACCAACAATTACCCATTCACTAGTTCAATGTTATCCCATATTCACATCCTACACACTAGGAACAATATACAGATCCTATAAAAACTACAAACCTACACATCTTTGGGATGCGTGAGGAAACCAGAGCACCAGAGAAAACCAACGTGGTCAGAAGGAGAATATACAAACTCCGTACAGACATCACCCATTGATTGGATCAAACCTAGGTCTCTGACGCTGTAAGGCAGCAACTCTACCACTGTGCCGCTCTCTATAAGCAAACATGGGATTATATGTTATCCTACAATTATTGGGAAATAAATGACCAGTTAATTTGATGGTAGTAATCCAGTATGAATAAAGAATATGTTATAGGAATCTTTCATAATTCCCTGTACCAAAGAAAGAGCTTTTGAATGAAAGAAAGAGATAAACCTTGTAAGAAAAATGGTTTTCATCACCTTGTCACATTCAATTACATCAACATCAATGTGCAGGAGGGGAGTTGAACTTGTGGCCTCTGCACTTGCACATATTTAGCTGAATTGATTAAAGACTAATTCCTTCCTCAAGACCTCGTTTGTACCAAATCTGAGTCCAAGTTATGCACTTAGAGCACAGACTCAGTCTTGAACCTACAGCAATCTGTCACAGAGGTGTAGGCAAATGAGCAATAATATATGTGTAGATTGATTATGCATGTCAGCCAATCACATATAAGTTAGCATCACTAACCCCACCCCACTATAACGTTTATATTAACACTTGCTTCCGGCACTGATCAGTTCGAGCAGCAGTTGGGATGTTCTGACATCTAACCATCCTTTATGCTGTTAAAGTTTATGTGCTGATTAAAGATGATTTTGGATCACATAGTGTGTCTGGGGTCTGTCTACAATATAACCATATAACCATATAACAATTACAGCACGGAAACAGGCCATCTCGGCCCTACAAGTCCGTGCTGAACAATTTTTTTTCCCCTTAGTCCCACCTGCCTGCACTCATACCATAACCCTCCATTCCCTTCTCATCCATATGCCTATCCAATTTATTTTTAAAAATGATACCAATGAACCTGCCTCCACCACTTCCACTGGAAGCTCATTCCACACCGCTACCACTCTCCTGAGTAAAGAAGTCCCCCTCATATTACCCCTAAACTTCTGTCCCTTAATTCTGAAGTCATGTCCTCTTGTTTGAATCTTCCCTATTCTCAAAGGGAAAAGCTTGTCCACATCAACTCTGTGCAATATGCATTTAAAAAAAAATGATGAATGTTGAGTGTGTAGTCCTTGAGATCTCACTGTCATATCGTTTAACATTGACAATGAGGATGCAATTGATTATAATTGGAACGCCACATTCCAGCAAGTCTTGCTGACAGTGCTTGGCAACAATGATCACCAGATAACAATGCAGCTCACCTGCATTTGTACAGACCCACATAAAATGGCTGGTCTTATCACCTGCCCATGGAGTTAACGAAGAGAGCACTTCAGCCTACTACAAGGCGACAGTTCTAATCAAGAAAAAGATCATCTTCAAAACCTATTCAAAACCCTTGATTACTGATGTGGCCAAGAAGCTGTAGAGGCATTGAAGCGAGTACAGTGGGGAAAGCCAGCTTGTAGTCAGTGGGTCAAAACTGACTGGTGTGGCTGACTGACTGGTGAATGTTTAACAGTATTCCCTGTCTTACTGCTCAGCTCAATTCTAACACAGTGCCTATGTTTTTTCACCTAAGACTTTATGTCTGAGAAAACAAATGTGCGCTTTAAATTATGAACTGTGTTTCAAAGTATGATTTTATTGCAAGCTGCCCATTATTGATAATTATTTTTAAAAAAACCATATCACTTACATCATGCAAATTGTACAAACCATTTTCCATTACTACGGAATCCATTATAAATTATTTATTTATAATTTATGACACATGCCATTTTACAGATATTTCAATGTTTTTCTCAACTTTTGAAATACATTAACCTAAATGATGAGAATTTGGATGTAACCACTAATGATTACAAGAGGCATTATTAAATTACATCTTCTTTCACTATTATTGATCATGGAGCAGTTACATTGCGTTACCTTTTGTACATAGTAAACAAATTATTTTTTTTTAAACCTGTATTTACCTGGAACATTGTAGCAATGTAGTACAGGCAAATTGCATTAACTTCCTTGCTTATGGTCTTATTTTACATAAACCTTGTATACTTGGAAAATTGCATTTTAGGAAATACAAATTAAAATGATTAGTAGTTGTGCAAAGCAGTACAATCTTTTTTACATCACTATATATGGTGGGAAATCATGTTAATATGTTGGAAAATAATATGTTGGACAAATTATATTAACATTTATATTAACACTAGAGTGTGGCAGGATAATAACACTGACACAAATAGGTATGTGGGATAATCTTATAGAAACTTACAAAATTCTTAAGGGGTTGGACAGGCTAGATGCAGGAAGATTATTCCCGATGTTGGGGAAGTCCAGAACAAGGGGTCACAGTTTAAGGATAAGGGGGAAGTCTTTTAGGACCGAGATGAGGAAAACATTTTTCACACGGAGAGTGGTGAATCTGTGGAATTCTCTGCCACAGAAGGTAGTTGAGGCCAGTTCATTGGCTATATTTAAGAGGGAGTTAGATGTGGCCATTGTGGCTAAAGGGATCAGGTGGTATGGAGAGAAGGCAGGTACAGGATACTGAGTTGGATGATCAGCCATGATCATATTAAATGGCGGTGCAGGCTCGAAGGGCCGAACGGCCTACTCCTGCACCTATTTTCTATGTTTCTATGTTTCTATAATCAGTTAATGTTGTAGGCAGTGGATCTGTTCATTAAATACGCTGTTTATTTGTTGCTACTATTATAAATATAATGACTCCAGATGCCATGTACATCATCTGTAAAAGATTGACTCTAACAAAGAAGCTCATTTGAAGCTATCCTTTTTTTCTGCTCTGATTGATTTGTGTTTCTGCCATTTTCTGTTTTTATTTCAGATTTCCATTATATCCTTTTGTCCTTTGTATCCGAGGCCAATTTTACTTTAAACAAAACTACTAAATTTGCAATTAGATGTCAATTATTCAGGCAAGACTTGAATATAAAATCACTGTAACTGTTAATAATATTTAATTAGATCTTTAGGAACTGGCGCTGTTCTGTGTAAAATGCACGGGGGGTGTTGGCTGAACAAAGTAGTCATGGATGTTGTCGCAGACAGCTAGCCAGATTCACCATGATTCACCAGATTCACCATGAGGGAGCAAGTTTACTGACGTAGAAATCTGAGCTACTTAATTCAGTCTTTCAAATATCCCCCTCGTGTCTGGTACTTCCCCATATCTACTCCAAAATCCTTGAGCTTACTTCAAGTTTCACTTCAGAAAATAAATTCATTTTCTTCCCAGAAAGGAATGTGGTGTTGGGAATGTCTCCATGTCCGTCCTGTGAGGATGTGACTCCAGTTTAAACCTTAATGCTCCAATTTCCAAATGTTGATACTCTAATCACAGGTTCATTTACGATAAAATGACGTGATGCAAAAAGTGCTTCAAATAAAGTAAAAACAAGCCATATGTCTTTACTATTTAATCACAAACTGCATTTTGTCATTTTTTTGGTAAACTGTTTGTTTCTGAATGATTCCCATTGGGAAAGTTGCTAAGCTACTAGAAGAGTCACAGAGAGATACAGTGCAGAAACAGGCCTTTTGAAACATCAAGCCCATGCCGACTATCAACTAAACAACATTCCTACAATAATCCTTTTTTAAGTTCCCTCATATAGTCAACAATTTCCTCCAGATTCCTCGACCTACCTATACACCGACAATTTATATTGGCCAACTACTCTTCCAACCTACACATCTTTAGTAGTAGAACTTAAAGTGCTGAAGTAACTCAGAGGGCCAGGCTGCATCTCAAGAAGATATAGCCAGACTACGTTTTGGACTGGGACCCTTCTTCAGACTTGCTGTGTGAAGAAGTGTCCTGACCCGAAATGTTGCCTATCTATTTCCTCCAGAGGTGATGCCTGGCCTGCTGGAGTTACTCCAGTATTTTGTGTTCTATACAAGATTCCAGCATCTGCAGTTCCCTGTGGCTGCACATCTTTAGGATGTGGGAGGAAAGCAGTGCACTCAGAGGAAGGCCATGCAAACTGGGAGAACCTGCACACTTCACATGGACAGCACCCGAGGTCAGGATTGGACGGGTCCCTAAGACTATGAGGCAGTCACTTTACTAGTTGTGCATTGGGTTTATTGAATGGTGGAGCAGGCTTGAGGCTTAGTGTCTTCAGCAGTTTCAATGTCCGAAAAATGCTTAGGACCCAGTGTAGCATCATTTAAGTATTATTCCTGTTGTAATGTAGATTTTCACACACCAAATCTTGACAAACAAGTTTATTTTTTTATTATTCATTGAAGGGATATGGGCGATGCAGGTTGTGCCGGCATTTAACTACCCATCCCTAATTGCCTTTGAGAAGATGGTGGAGAACTGCCAGTCCCTGTGGTGTGGGTATACCCACTACCTCTTAGGGAGGGAGTTCAGCAAATTTAACCCAACAACGGTGAAGGAACGTTAATATACTTCCAAGTCAGGATGGTGCGTAGCTTGGAGGTCAACTTCCAGGTGGTGGTGTTCCATGCATTTTCTGTCCTTGTTTTCTAGATTGTAGAGGTTGTGGATTTGGAAGGTGCAGACTAAGGAGTCGTGGTGAGTTGCTACGCTACCTTCTGTAGATGTACACACTGGCGTTACTGTTCATCGGTAGTGGAGTGAGTGAATAGGTGGATGGGATGCCTATGCAGTGTCTACATTGTCCTGCCTGGTGTTAGGCTTCCTGCGTGTTGTTGAAGCTGGACTCATTCAGGCAATTGGGAACTATTCATCATACTCCTGACTTGAGCCTTGTGGATGATAACAGGCTTTGAGAGTTAGCGGGTGAGTTACTCGTCACAGACCTGATCTTGTAGCCACAATGTGTATATGGCTACTTCATTTCAGTTTCTGGTCAACAGTAACCCCGAGGTAATTGATAGTGGGAGATTCAATTATGTTCATACAATTAAATGTCAGGATGTGATAGATGGATTTGTTGAGAAAATGTTGAGTGATGAGTAAATATTGGCCAGGACATTGGACAAACCACTTTGCTCTTTGACGAGTGCTATTGAATCCACTTGTGTCCACTTGAGAGAGCACAAGAGATGCCATTTTAACAGAGCATATAAGTTAAAGTGCTAGAAATTCAAATCAAGTGCAGAAAACATTGGATACTCTTGGCAATATGAGTTGGTTAAGGTAAAATAATCACACACATATTTTATGGAGCAGAGAAGCGGGGGGGCGTGACAGCGTGCAAACTAAAACTGTCAAGTTAACAATCTTTGGAACAATATGGGAGACTGAAGTTAGACACATAAGAGTGGGTTTGCGATAGAGAAGTAAGCAATGTAATGTGATGCTCCTCTGACTCAGACTGAAGAAGGGTCTCAACCCGAAACGTCACCTATTCCTTTTTTCCAGACATGCTGCCTGACCCGCTGAGTTACTCCAACTTTTTGTGTCTAGAGTTTAAACCAGCGTCTGCAATTCCTTCCTACATGCAATGTGACAGGGTTGCACTCGCAGGTTTAATGGAGGTGTTGAGATTCCGTATACCTTCCGTTTAATTCTCAGTTCCACTCTCTGATGTCTGTCTTCTGCCTCGTACATTGCTACAAACAATGCCCAATGTAAATTCCAGGATCTACACTTCATCTTCCATCTCTGCACATCTAAGTTCAAAGGATTTAATAATACATTTTTTTTAATTTCCTCATTGTCTCTATCTACAGTTGTGGGCTTTATGTCTCTGTTTCGCAGTTACTGCTCTGTTTACAACTGCTGGTTTTTAAAGTAATTGTTAGTTTGACAACCTTTGTCTGCACCCCAAACAGATATCTATCTTTTCTCTTCATCATTCCTTTCAACCCCAACTTCCGCTCTCCATCTCTTTTTTCCCTTTATTAATGGGTTGGATTGTGCTTGAGATATGCAAGACATGGAGATCTCTCCGCCAGTAGAAGAATCTCAGAGGAAAGGACATCGTTTCAGGATTAGGAAACAATCATTTAAAATTATAGATCTTCCTAATGATTCGCCCAATTTTTCCATCTCAGAGGTTTGGGGAGCTGAATTTTTGAGAGTTTTTAGAGGAAGTAGACACATTCTGGGAAGATCAGGGATGTGAGGAGTATCTACAAATGCAACAGAAGAGAAAATGAAACCTGCGGCAGTTCAGCCATAGTCATATTCAACGATAGGGAAGGCTTGAGGGTCTGAGTGGCCTACTGGTTCTATATTCTATGTTATTATATTCTTATGACCTGGCTGGAAACTCAAGCTTGTTCCCTTTCAATCGCTGAATGCATCTTCAATTTTGCAATTGTGCAGATCCAACATCCCACAAAGCAGTCTGTCTGTGTGGAAATTCAGCTTCAAGTGAAGGACCCTGAGGTCCATTCCTGATCCACCTCAATGGGCTTCTGATGGCTCATGTGGTCAAGGGCCTTTTCAATTGTTTGTAAATGTCTCCCATGCTTAAAGAAATGGAAAACAATTGAAGTACATTCAAAAACTTAAAATTAATTTTGAAAATTAATAAATAGCACATTTATTTACAATTATCATTTCATAAATTAATCAAAACTATTAAACTTAATTAAAAGAAGTAAAATAATATTTGGATATAATATTTTGCCCAGGGAGTGGTTGTAACCTGCAAAGCATTGCCTGAGATGATAGTGATGCTCTCACGTTTGAAAGGTATCTTGGAGAGCACATAAATAAAAGGCCATGAATCCAGTCCTGGTAAAGGGGATTGATATAGGTGGGTCCTTAATGATCGGCATGGACATGATGAACTGAAGCACCTGTTCCTGTGCTGTATGATTCAATGAGTCTAAAGCCATATCACATTGCATCTTCTTCCCACAGAAGTGGCAAGGTTGGGAGAAGCCTCTCAGTGTTACATCACTTACAGGATATGAATTTGTTGCACTTTTTGATATAAAATTCTGAGTTTATAACAGCACCCCCCCTCCCCCTCTCCCCTGTGCCCCACCTGGACTTGCACCTATTTTCCCCCTCCCTCTCCCTTTCCACCCACATTCCTTCCCCATGCTTCACAATTCGCAACTCTTCAATCCTTTTGTCTCGCACCTTCTGTCTTTTTATCTCTGGCCTTTGTCCAGCAAATCTTCAAAATCGCCTATCACCTGCCTATCCACCTATTACTTCGTAAGCTCAGTCCTGCTCTTCCTCTCTTCCACTTTGCTCCTCCCCCCCCCCCCCCCCCCCACACAATACATCTGAATGAAGGTCTTGACCCAAAACGCCACCTAACCATGTTCAACTGAGATGGTGCCTGGCCCGCTGGATTACTCCAGCACTCCATGTATTTACATTTGCAATATGTGTTGCTCATCAGCTTGTACCTAGCAATCGAGAGGGGTTGTGTAAGAAGGAACTGCAGATGCTGGTTTAAACTGAAGATAGACACAAAAAGCTGGAGGAACTCAACGGGTCAGACAGCATCTCTGGAGCAAAGTAATAGGTGACGTTCGAGGTCGAGACTCTGAGGGTCAGGGATAGGGAAATGAGACATGTAGGCAGTGATATAGAGAAATATAGAACAAATGAATGAAACATATGCAAAAAAGTAATAATGATAAAGGAAACAGGCCATTGTTGGCTGTGGGCTCAAATGGTGAAAATGAGTTACAGACAATGACACGCAACAAGAGATGAGGTCAGGTTCAGTGTATTGGGATTTAAGGTCATCAGTGATTTTTAATGACTTCTGTTTTTCTTTCTCCAGATGTGGATGAATGTGGAGATAGCAATGGTGGATGCCAGCAGATCTGTGTCAATATGATGGGAAGCTACGAGTGCCGATGTCGGGAGGGATTCTTCCTCAGTGACAACCAGCACACCTGCATCCTACGTCCTGAAGGTTGGATTCTCTTACCTCTTAAAACATATCAATGGGTTGAAGAGAAATCAAGTGGCTTCACTTCTGTTTCATGCTATTGTTATCACATGTTATCAATGTACGGAATTAATCTCTTCCCGAGAAACAGTTATACCAGTTATACCTCTTTAAACATGCAATGTGTGTTTGGCACCTCACTCGTCCAGTTACCTCAGGCCAGTTATAGCAGTGATTCCCAACCTGGGGCCATATGGCCCCCATGGCAAATTTCAGGGGGGCACAGACATTTTTTGGGATTTAGGGAGCCACAGGTTCAACGAAGGGGGCCACAGCTACCACCCTGTTGCCTCCTAAATTTCAGTTCTAATAAATTTAAATCTATGTAGTTGAAATATTTTTGATGTTTGTGGAATGGAATAAAAGAGAATATATGTGCAATTAATAGACACTGATATTTTTATGAAAGGTATTATAATATTGAAGTACTTTTTTTCCGCTAATAATGTCAGGGGCGGCCACAGAAAAATTAAAAGATCCCAAGGGGGCCATGAGCTAAAAAAGGTTGGGAACCACTGAGTTATAGGGCCGCCCAGATTCCAATGAAAGACTCGTGAGTCGTCAGCTAACTTTCACGGGATTAAACTACAACCCCTGACAAAGAAAGAGTGCATCTGCTGTGATTCTGGTCGAATAAATAAGAATTACTTCCACCAAAGGCAGAGTTAGCAAAGTGGAGAAACACGAGGTCCACAGCTGCTGGAATCTTAAGCACGAAGTAAGCTGAAGAAGGAACTTTGCAGGCCAGGTAGCTCCTGCAACTGGAATTTGACATAAGACGATCCTTTCAAAACCTTTCTTCAGACTGCATCCAGGGCTGAAGAATGTTTCTACACTGGATGGATTTAAGAGAGAGTTAGATAGAGCTCTTAGGGCTAGTGGAATCAAGGGGTATAGGGAGGCAGGCAGGCACAGGTTATTGATTGAGGACAATCAGCCATGATCACAATGAATGGCGATGCTGGCTCGAAGGGGGGAGTGGTGAGAGGGTTTGGGGTGATGAAGGAAACTGAAATACCTGGTTTGGAGGAGAATGCTTCAACTCCAAATAGCACCCAAGATCAGGCTTGAACCTGGGTCACTGTGAAAATATTCTTCAAAAATAAGTAAAGTTGTATATTAGACAATTCTCCCAAAGAATAAGATAGGTTAACTCGTCTCTTTGTGTGCTCTATGATTGATTGATTTATTAGATTAGTGCTGTAGCAATCCATTGTAGTGGTACAGTCTTAGTAAGTCTTGGTAGTGAAATTTTGACTTGTCCACAATAGGTATTTTATGGGCAAAATTGAACTAAAATATTCTCCACATAAGATTATCACAAACTCATAGAATTCAAATCCAGTTGGCTCATTTAAAGATATTTGGACAGGTACATGTACAGGAAAGGTTTAGAGGGATATTGGCCAAATGCCAGAAATTGGAACTAGCCTCGATAAGCACCTTGATTGGCCTGTTTCCCTGCCATATAACTCCATGAATGTAGGTGGACCGACATCTATTCAATCCCATTCTCCTGCTCTTTTCCCCCTGCCTTGAGTCATTTTTCTCTCTTGCTATTCCATGCCTTTCTAATGCTGTTTCCACACTGCAGCAGAGTATTTTGGTCATCACTTTGAATCCATGTCTTTGGCTCTCAAAACAGACTTTTCCCTCTCCCTTCAAACCTGTCAAGATCTTATACATAGAACATTGACCAATACAGCACAGTTACTTGTCCTTTGACCCACAATGTTTGTGTTTATGCCTAGCTGAAAAGCTCTTGTCTGCTTATAAGTGATCTATATCCCTCCATTCCCTGCAAATCCAGGAGCCTAGTTAAAAGCTATCTCTATCAAATCTCCTTTTTAAACTTATTTTCTGGAAGGAGACCAATATCAGCTACTCCAATCGAACCTTCCAGCTGAAATCTTTCAGCCATGGAACAGTACTGGCATCTCTCTCCAGAATTGGAAGCAATACTCCAGTCGTGTTTTAGCCAATGTTGTTTATCATTTCAACATTACCTCTAAGGTTTTATACTCAATGCCTCTTCATATGAATCTCAGGTCTCCCATTTCCTTTACCATCTATTCTCAATGGGATGAGTATGTATTTTGAAAACTAAGCTGGAAAGAGTGCGGAGAAGATTTGCAAGGATGTTGCCAGGACTTGAGGGCCCGAGCTGTTGGGAGAGGTTGGGCAGGCTGGGACTTTATTCCATGTAGTGCAAGAGGGTGAGGGTGATTTTACAGAGATGTATAGGATCATGAGGAGGGATTTTTTAAATTTAATTTTTTTAAATCTTGTTTCTCTGGGTGTCTAAATATTTAGCTAATTAAGTTATTACATCGGATGGAAGCTGCGTACCAAATCTCGTTGTACCTCTGTGCAATGACAATAAAAGATATTATTAGATTATTATTATGGAGTAATTGTATAGTCTTTACCCAAAGTAGAGGAATCAAGAACCAGGACACATAGGTTTAAGCCAAGAACGGAAAAGGTTTAATAAAAACCCGAGGGGCAGCTTTTTCACCTAGAGGGCCGTGGGTCAATAGAATGAGCTGCCAGAGGGGGTATCGGATAAATGTAGGGCAGCTGCTTTGAGCCCCCTAACTCACCCATCTCTTTAGATCCTCTGTAGGTGATACAGGAACTTTTTATGGAAGTTCTTTATTTTCTTTTGTGTTATAATTTTCACTCACACATACAGACACTCCCCCATTGTAGACACAAAAAGATGGAGTAACTCAGCGGGACTGGCAGCATCTCTGGAGAGAATGAATGGGTGACATTTTGGGTCGAGACCCTTCTTCAGACCATTGTTGCTGATTTTAATCTGACCCCTGATTGTAATTCCCATTGACCTTGGTAAGATTACATTTCGGACTCCCCTCTCCCACCACAACTCCCCTACATACCCAATTACACATCTAAACACCATTGATCTGACTATGAAGTTCTCACCACATACTCCCACCCATCCCCAATTTGCAAGTGTTCTACAACTCACCTGTTTTTGGAGGATAGCCTTTGTGAGCATTTACTTGTGCAAGTCATGCCGATGGTGCTGAGTGTGCATCATGCATGGTCGAAAGTTACTGTGGCACAGTGGTGCAGCTGGTCCCGCAAGTTTTGACCCTGGTCTCGGCTCCCGTCCTTGTGGAGTTTGCATGTTCTCGCTGTGACTGCGTCGGTTTTTCTGGGTGGTCTGGTTTTTCTCCCACATCCCAAAGTCTTGCGAGTTTGTCGGCCGCTAAAATTGCTCCAGTGTGTAGGGTTTGATGCCAAAGTGGGATAACATTGGACAAGTGCGAACTGGTGATCGATGGTTGGCATGGACTCGGTTGGCCGAAGACTTGTTTCCATGCTGTAACTCTAAACTAAACTAAACTAATTGCACAATACTAGTGCACACCCATCTCTGATAGCTAAAGAATGTCTGGGCTTGTGTGTTTTCAGCACTCTTTGTTCTCCCTTCAGAAAACTGTTTATGTGCCTTGCCTTTACACCAGACCACAGCGTTTGATATTTATGCCACACTACAGCACAAGATGGTGTAATTTGTTTATAGCGGCTATTTATCCATGAGCAAATTAGGTCGAATTCACAGAGAAAGATCTGACTGGGAGAATGCAGGGCCAGTTTATCTGGCCATCGGGTACAATCCCAGTGTGAAGTAATCCCAAAGCAACTGGCCCATATTCTTCTTCTACTAAGCCACCATCAACCTCATTGGAAATTATCTTTCATCAGACTTTACTGGACTTTATCTTGCACTAAATGTTATTCAGTTTATCTAATATCTGTGCACTAGATGGCTCAATTGTAATCATGTATAGTCTTTCTGCTGACTGGTTAGCACACAACAAAAGCTTTTTGCTGTACCTTGGTACACGTGACAATAAACTAAACTAAACTAAACTAAATCATACAATGCAGTTCCATTGTAATCGGTGGCACCATATTTTGGAAATGCAGTATAACACACAAACAATACATGATAAGTGCATGAAATTGAGGGCAAATGTATATCCAACAAGAGCTGGAACAAAAGTCAGCAATCCAGGTAGTATCATTGGAGACAGAAATTGAGTTAACATTGCCAGAGAAAAAGGCTTCTTCACACTGCTTCAACGGTTAAAGTGACAACATTATTTTTCAGTCAAATGAACAAATTCAGAGCCATTTCTAGACAATACCATCGAGGGATTACACACAAAGCAGCTCCAGAAGGAAACCAGCGCTGGTTATGAGGTCACTTGCCCCTGGCCCTGGCAGGGTGAGGGATAATCTGTGTGCAGGGGGCTTTCACACATATTGAGTGTGATTTACAATCTTGCCCGCTCTTCAGGCGCAGCCTGATGCAGACGCCCAAGAGTCAGGAGGTTGGATCGTGCTGAGCCCAGCCCACCTCCTGGTATCACTGCCCACTGTTGCAGAGTGCACAACACAGGCCGGATACAGGGGGCTGACCCCACCTACCCTCCATGCCTGGGAGACAGTTCAAGGTCAGGGGTGAAGAGACCTCAGGCAGCATCACCTTGTGCTCCTGCCCCTTCCTTCCCCCGCAATACTCTTTGAAGCTGGGGATGAAGATAAAGTTAACCAAAAACACATTGATGTATTTGCAAAACGATGGAAACATCTCAACTCAATTATTTAAAATTAATTACCTTCTTCATCTTTGCAGACCGAGAATCCTCCACCCCCCTTGAAATAAACAGCTTGCATGATTCTGCACCAGGCCTGATTGATGTTGAATCAGGATGGCATAGAGGCCAGCATGATGTTGGAGAGTCCCAACAGGACTGGGCTCTCCCACTGGGCTACAAATGGACACTGGTGATGGAGTGGTCCATAGACATGGTACCATTTGTCACTTGGCAAATCTCAGACCTACTTGTATGGGTCCACTGTAGTTTGGCTTAGTTTAGGTTAGAGTTGCAGTATAGAAACCAGCTCCTTGGCCCACCGAGACCACACCAGCCACAGATTACTCACCCACACGAGCTGTATGCCATCCCGCCTTTCCAGTCCCCACACACTAGTGGCAGCCCACAGAGGCCGATTAACCAACAAACCTGCACGTCTTGGGGATGTGGGTGGAACCCCGTGCACCCAGAGGCTACTCACACTGTCACAGAGAGAATGCAGAAACTCTGCAGACTTTACTTGTCGTATTTCATAACTTTCTTACTTGGGAATGGCCAGCACATATTTTATACATGAAATATACAGTCATTCCTTAACATCGTCAGGAAATGAGTATGCTTGTCTAATTCTCATGGCCAGCTACCTATGCATTCCCTCTTGTTGCTTATTTGAACTGAACCAAGCAGGGCATTTTCAGGTTTCCTTATAATCACAGACTGAGATTTAAACCTCAAATATTAGCCATCTCCAGCTGCCTATTTATACAACAAAAACATTGTCGTTCTGAGCCTTTGAATCGCTCTCGCCCTCCATTATACTGTTCAGTGTCTGTAAAAGTAAGTTAATATATTTTACTTATTTCCTGAATACAATAATTCTCAGAAAAACTTTGCAGTAAATAATATGTTGATCAGTGTTTTTTAATCCACTTGTCTCTAACTCAAACTGAATCAAAAGCTTTCAGTGAATTATTTTGCTGAACGAAATCAAAACCATCTCAAATCACAAGCGAGCCACATAGTTGGCTGTGTGCTCCATCTGTGGCAAACTGATGCACTGAATTATTTTGTGTCGGAAAGAACTGCAGATGCTGGTTTAAACCGAAGATAGACACCAAAAGCTGGAGTAACTTAGAGGGTCAGACAACATCTCTGGATAAAAGGAATAGGTGACGTTTCGGGTCGAGACCCTTCTTCACAGTCTGGAGAAAGGAAAACGAGAGATAACATTTATATTACCGGCTGTATCTCTCGTTTCCCTCTCCCCTGACTCTCAGTCTGAAGAAGGGTCTTGACCTGAAAAGTCACCGATTCCATTTCTCCAGAAATGTTGTCTGACCCACTGAGTTACTCCAGCTTTTTGTGTTTATTCACTGAATTATTTTGTTGTTTTAAAAGTATCAAATTAAATAACATGTTAATAATCTGAAATCAAATTTGCTGAAGTATCCAATTGTAGTGGTACTGTCCTTTTGGACTAAAATGCGATTGAATGGCACTCAGTCGGAGGGGGATTGTCTGTTTTGTTTGATTTCCTATTGCATAAAAATACAGTTGGGGATGACACACCAGGTGTTTTCAAGAGTTCCACCCCAGACTCACTTAGTGGCTTGAAGTTACCCACCAGCCCTTCTCCTGCAGGGACTTACTGGCATTGGGGTGTGCAGAGTGTGGGGGGTGGAGGGAGAACAGACTAGGGATTTATGTGGCAAGTTTATTGAGTGGCAGTGGGAGGGATTAAGGGCGCCGAGCCATTGGCGTGAACATGCGAATGAGGGATCACATTGGCATCGGTGTGGTGGGAATGAGGGATTGGAGGACAAGAAATTGGCTAGAGGAGGGGGGAATGTGTGGACACAGTTTGTGGACTCGAGAGGTATTGAGGCAACGGTTTGGCCCAAGGTCCTCGTTAAGTTATTCACTCACCAGAGTCCTGTGCCAAGGGCACCACATTATCCAGCGAGTGTCTATCAATGGGTTCATCTTGGACAACATGCTCAAAATGACATTCCAATGCATGGCATGGCATACAACCTCATCCCGTGTGTACCTGTGTCCAAACCACACAAGGTACAAGAAGCACCGGGTCAATTTTCCCAACTGACTCAAAATGACCTGGACGTACTTCCAAACATGGTTCACTCAGAAAAGAATTGACTTTCAGATCCTCAATCAATTGCTAAAGATGAACAGCATTATGGGATTGTATGTGTAGGCACTAGGTTTAAATATAATGTGGAATTGGTTTAATAGATGCAAAACGATAGTTTGTTGAGAACAGTGCCATACTTCTGGTATCCATTATCGAGCAGTAAAATAGCAAACTCGTTGCTGTGAGTGAAAGAAATGAAGGGAGCTCTTTGAGACTGTGTGTGAATGTCTTGTGGAGCTGCCCAGGAAAGTGTGTAGAGTCAGTGTCGTTCCACCTCTGGCCTGTTCAGCTGCTCAGACAGCTCATTATACAGTATGTAAAATATAATGCAGAAAATGAATGGGTCTTTATACTTTAATGAAACCTCAAACTCCCTAAATCTTTTTACTGCCTGTTGTAATGCTATGTTCTGGGAAGCTATAGATGATTTATGCAATGCCATAAAAGTCACCTGCACAATGGCTCTTTGGCAGGAAAGTAATATGTGGGAATATCATTTTTATCCTTGAAGGTTGATACAATATTGAGATGCTGTTCATGGTTTTCTTGTGCTTTGTTGTGTCCATATTTAACAGTAACTTCTGCAACCTCTGTTCAGGGTATGTATTGATATCTCCTGCAGTTAATTGCTGTGGTATTAAATTCCAAGCAAGCACAAGTTGTTTTACTTATAAACACAACCGTTCATTAGCTGTGGTACGGCCATTAACCCGAGATACCCTTACACCTATTGTCCACAGTCTGCAGCCATAATTAGCCTTTTAACACTGGTCATATAAGCTGCCAAGGAATTTAGCTTTGCCTATTTGATGTATTCACATCATGTCCTTTGTGCTCTGTTTTAATGTAGTTATTAAACCAATGAAGGAATTTTATACAAGCATATTAACTATACATTACCGAAACAGATGATATCTGAGAATGTGCAGATATCCTGGGCTAGAGGTTATGCAGTGCCTGGAAAAGTGTACTAAGCCAGCATTGTGCAGTGGCCTAACAAACATTTTGGTCCAGTGTTCACCCATTCTAAAATGTTGCTATTGTAGCGCATGTGGAGGGAAACAGGTCGGTTGTGGGGCTGGTTTGAAGGGGATAGGAAAGTGGAAATAAGGGGCTTGGAAATAATATTAGGGGCGTTTGGGAACTTGAGGGTCCGGTTCAATCATTGGATGGGGAAGGAGTAGGTTGCATCCAAGAGTCGGGGGCTGAGCTCGCAATTGGGTACTAATGGTGGGTAAGTGTTGTGCTTGGGATTGGGCTGGAGGTGAGCCGGGCTCACGATCAAGATTGATGTTTATAGGGTAGGGATTGCAATCCAACAGTCAAGAGTACAATAAAATGTTTATTGGTGGATAATCTGAAACAAGTCCTCAGTGCTGGACTGTATGATCCAGGTCTCCGTTAGAGAGCCCCCCCAAAGCTAACGACAAGCCAAGCAGCCACACTGTAGTATCGACCTGCTAGTATTCATGTGCAACACAGAAAATGATGAAAATGGGAGCTGGTATTGTGTTTCAAGCCATTGGGCACTGCTGTACACATCTAGACTCCTCCTAGTGCATCAAATACACATGGGCAGGAGGGAAACCTTGCCATATTATTGCCACATAATGCCTTTATAACCATTATAATATCAAGACTCCTTTACCCCGATGAAAGGAACTGATGCATTTATCCTCTTTGATACTGTAGTAAGTTGTGAGATACTTGTGTCGAGGCAGTGATTTTGGACTCTCATTTCTGGGAACTCTAACAGTTATGCCAGGCAGTTACAATGCTTCATATTATTAAAACCTCTGGTTCCCAGCTGGCTGACTTGAAAAGCTTCACAGTTCACAACTTTGAGAAGCTTTGCCTGCACTTTTGTTCTTCTTGATGGCATCCACAAACTAAGTCAGCGTAATATTCTTTAGTGTAAACTCCCATGCACATCCAACTGAGTGCTTAGTGAGTGTTTAAAAAGTGGAACGGAAGAATTTATTATGGCCTAGTGAAAGGGTGGATAAGTGTTTACATCTGGAAAACCACAGGGAACCCATTTTTACAACTAGAATGGTCAAGTGGTTGAGGTTATTTTGTCTATTTCTTTTTTTTTTGTCTCTTGTAGAGTTCAGTTGTTTTGTTCTGATTTCGCATTCCCCCTAAAAACATCAATGCCATCAGAAGATGCTCACAGAACCGTAGCAGAGTAGAACTATCATGCTGTGCCTGGCCTTTGAAAAAGCCTCCAATTTATCCCAGTTCCCTGCTATTTCATTGTAATTCTGTAAGGCTTTCCCCTACAAGTACGTCCCTTTGAAAGTTGGTAACCATCTCACTGCTGGGCATTGCAATCCACATATAGCAACCGATTGCTTAAAACATAGTTTCCTCACAGCACCCCAGATTTTTTGCCTCTTTCGTTCAATAAATGCCTTCAGGCTACTCGCTTTATAAGATTATAAGATCAAGAAATATCAGCAAAATGCCCTTTGAGAGAAGGAATCATTTTCTCATGTCAGTCCTAAATGGATATCGTTTTACCCTGACTCAATACCCTATGTTTCTAGATTTTCCCAGTCGCGGAATCACCCCCACAATATCAATGGATACTAAATAAATTCAAAATAGAGATAGATGACATTTGGATATTAAGGGCACTGTGGATGCAGAATTAATGTAGGAAAATGGTGCTGGATAAAAAATAATCAGTGGTGATCATCGTGAATGGCAGGTAGACACAAAATGCTGGAGTAACTGAGGCAGCATCTCTGGAGAGGAATGGGTGATGTTTCGGGACGAGACCCTTCTTCAGACTGAACGAAATGTCACCCATTCCTTCTCTCCAGAGATGCTGCCTGTCTTGCTGAGTTACTCCAGCATTTTGTGTCCGCCTTCGATTTAAACCAGCATCTGCAGTTTTCTTTCCTACACATCGTGAATGGCAGAGCAGGTTCCAGTGACCAAATGGCCTATTCTTGCTTTAAGATCCTGTGTTCTTAACTGCCTCATCAAGCCCCATCAGAATGATCCAAATTTCAATGATAACCTCTACGTGGAGAATGTTACTTGATATATCTTGACAGCACAGCCCCATCTCAGGAACCAATGCAGTCTGAGGAAGGGTCGATCCAAAACATCATCCATTCCTTCTCCCCAGAGATGCTGCCTGTCCCGCTGAGTTACTCCATCTTTTTGTGTCTATCTTCGGTGTAAACCAGCATCCGTAGTTCCTTCCTACACAGTGAATCTTTTCTACTGTTCCTCAAAATGGAAAGTCCTCCCTCACATAAGAAAATCAAAACAGTTCGGTGACACTTCTGCCCTGGGAAAGGCTTTTTTCGTCATTAGTCTTCAAACACTTTCTGCTATTTTAAGCATCTCTGAAACCTCTCTTTAGCTTTCACTGTTGCTAGGTGAGCAATCTGACCTTCTTTAATCTCTCCACAAAATGTGAATAGTTAATTCATGGTGATGTTTTAATAACATTTTCTAATAGTCTCCCACAATGTCCTGACTTCCTTCCTGAAGTGTGGTGAGCAGAAACAGTGTTTTATGAAAGTTGATTATTATTGTATTCTAGCTTTTCAATTATAAAACCGAAAATCTAAATTCCCTCTACAATAGCCTTCTAAACTTGGCCTGCTACTTCAAAGAATTAGGACAATAGCCTAGGGCACAAAGTGCTGAAGTAACTCAGTGGGTCAAGCAGCATCTCTGGAGAACATGGATTGCTGATGTTTTGGGTTTGGATACTCTGCAGTTCGGGCACTGCTTTGTATGATTGATTTGTTTCTCCTATATTATTCTTGCAAACTTCTCCATTAACTTTTTATCTGTCACTTGTTTGCCCACTTCACCATGTCTGCCTGAAGATTCTTATCTTAAACTCATTAAATTTCTGAGTTTTAACTTCTCTAACTCATTAAAAATATCAGGCGAACATTGAGCTCAGGAGCAATGGCTTTTATTTTGCCCCATGTACTCATCTTTTTGCTGCTGAAAGTTGAATATTTGCATGAGCAACATCAACCACATTCCCCTTAAGGGCCTGTCCCACTTTCACGACCTAATTCACGACCTCTGCGGAGTTTGCCCTTGACTCATACTCGCAGCATGGTCGTCACGAGGTCATAGTTCTTGGTTTTTGGTTTCTTGGTCCTCCAAAATATTCCAAATGGAATTTAAACGGTAGGTCGTGATGCTAGTCATAGGTACTCGTGGCATCAAGTAGGTTGGGGGCATTTTCTAGCCTGATGAAAAATGTCCATGAGCAAAAAAGGTTGTGAATTAGGTCATGAAAGTGGAACAGGCCCTTTAAACAGCTCATGAAGAACTCAGTGAAGTTTGTCAAACACAACTTTCCTTCAATAAATCTACTTTGGATTTCCCTTGCAGATTATTACACAATTCAATTGCAAGATACTGTTTTGGCTGTGATACAGTATGTAATCGTAATGGTCTTCACTCTGAGAAAATCTGATTTGACAATTCCTGGCCTGAATCCCACTTGCCGCTTCGAGTGCTGCTGAAATTTTGTAGCAATGGGCTCCAAGGGCAACTTCTCTGAGAGGCAATCATTTTGATTCCTAATTATTAATTACAATTTAAAAAAAATTCCAACTCTAATTAAAGATTGTCCAGCTTTATGTTTCTGGGATTTAACAGATGTATAACATTTCCATTTCTGCAAACCTTTGCCATTATTCACGTATCCGTGGAGCATTAGAAGGAGTTGCCTCCACATTTTCCACCTAAACGTTCCTCAGGTGCAAAATATCCAGTCAGTTAACATTCTCACTTTGGGTGCTACTAACTTACTAAGTACCTCTTTATCTCTTTGTGCACTTTAGCCCACTCAGTCCTACCCACGAAAGAGCAGTGAAATCACCGCCATTTGCACATCGCAAAATAATGAGAGTAATCAAAACAAAGATAAAAGAAAAGTTGACACTATTAATTGAGATAGTCTATTGACATTACCATAACCATGAATAATTTGGAGGCAGGATATTGTAAACGATCTAAGATAGACAAAAATGCTGCCGTAACTCAGCGGGATAGGCAGCATACCTGGATAGAAGAAATGGGTGATGTTTCGGGTCGAGACTTTTCTTCACATTCCATCTATTGAACAATTTATTTCAGAGCAAACGTATTGTATTTACTCAGTAAACAGTAAACAGCAGTCAAATAAAGTCAATTTAGAATCGATTTAGAGAACCTCCATGAACAGCAACAAAAGCAAAACTAACAATACAGCAGCCTCCCCAATAAAAGCGCTGACTGAAGGATTGATCTAAAATGCCAAATACAAAGTGTTGTGTTCGATGCAGTTCAACAGTGTCATTACCAGTAACATCATTATATGATTCATTTCCTCTCAAGAACAGGACCTGGCTCACACAAATGAAAATTGGCAGGTAAATTATGGGAAGTGGTTCTTCTAATTGTGTTCCAAAAATCGGGTGGTTCTTTTATCTATGGAGGAGAGGGTTCTGAAACACTTGCAGGGTCCCCAAAGGACAGTGTTCTTTTCTGGACCTGAGAAGCTTCAAAGGACAATGTCCTGCTCTGGATCAGAGAAATTCCAAGAGCCAGGGTCCTGCTCTAGATGTGAGATACTCCAAGGTACACTGTCTAGCATTGGATATGATACTGATGGTGTCCTGCTCAGGATATGAAATACTCACTGGTGTTCTACCTTAGGTATGAGATAGTCCTTGGGCTTGAAATCTGCTGTTTAGTTTATAGATACAGCATGGAAACAGGCCCTTCAGCCCACCATCATGTGGCATGCCTACCATCAATCACTCATTCATACCATGTTTTCCCACTTTCTCATCCACTCTCTATACATTGGGGCCAATTTGCAGAGGCCAATTAAACCCATCTTTGGGATGTGAAAACTGGAACAGGCAAAGGAATCCACGCAGTCACAGAGAGAATGTGCAAATTCCATACAGACAGGACCAGAGGTCAGGACTGAGCCCAAATATCTGGCACTCTAAGACAACAGTTCTACCAGCTTATATTGAAAGACAAAATGCTTCTCTGGTTCAAACAGTCACCTATACTAGTTCACACTAAAGGGCCTGTCCCACTTGGGCGTCATTCGTGCATCATTTATGCGACAGGCCGGCAGTGACTGACGCGCGAGAATCGTCTAGCAGTACGACAGTCGCGTGCTTTGCTCTTGAGGGCCCTGCTTCTTTTGGGAGCCATTGCAATGTCGTTCGTGCTGTACTGTTATTTTAGTCCGATCTTCGTGGCAAGGATTTTCCCAGTGAAAAATTTTCAATACTCGGCGTGCTTTTTACCCGGGTGATCACGTGGTGATGCGCTCAAATGATGCGCAAATGGCGCGTCAATGGCGTACGCAGTGACACATGGTTGTGGACGTTGACGCACGGTGACGCCTGATAAATTAGCATAGGCATGGGTCACCACGCGCTACACGTACGCCATCAGTACGTCAGCGTGCGCAAGGGATACGTCACGCAGGTGGCGCTCGAGGATTTTGAACATTCCAAAATCCTGGGGCGATATGGAACCACCGCGTGTCACTGCATACGCCACCGCGCCTCGACGCGCCAACCAATTTTTAGGATGTCGCATAAATGTCGCGCAAATTAAGCCCAAATGGGACAGGCCCTTTAGTATTCACACTTGAGCACATCTAGTAGTTTAATTGAGAATCTGTGTTTCCCTGGGCAATTCAGACTTCTATTGATGATGATGAAAATAAGTCTGAAGAGGATTTGTTTTGCTTTGTGGTCCCTCATACAAATGGTTGACTCTGACTTGTAACTTTGAAACTGGTGACCAACAGAAAGTTGCCAGGGTTTCAAAAGAAAATGAGACATCTCAGTCAATGGATCTTTCCCCTTTATATTAATGATGTGGCGATGAAATGTGCTTCAAACTTTTTTGGTATATTTTTGCATCTTGCTTTTTATTAGGATTTTTTAAATTATGTGATTCCCATTCTCATTCCTTGTGTCGCTGCATTTTACATTTTTGTAATAATGTTTAAGGGCAGGAAGCTGAAGATAAACGTTGTCTGACCTTATTTAATGTAAGAGTTCATTTCATTGTGTTTTTACTGGATGTGTGCAATTGCATTCGTTGCTAATTATTGGCATGGACAATAACCCAAATTGGTGACAGATGTGAGGCTGATAAATGCCAATTATAACGAATCTGGGAATATTAACATTTCTTTGAACCTTGAAGACCAAAAGATATATTTTCCACAATATTGCATTTGCACTTTATATAACTTATACAAAATAAATTGCTGGAGCAGGCAGGAATACATGAAAGAAAATGTAACAATGTCCCCCTTGGAAAAGTAAACTAATATGCTATATGTTTTTAATTCCTAAATATGTCATTGATATGTTGTATAGTATCCCTTTGGAATTTTTGTATTCATTCTTGGGATGTGGACATAGTTGAGATGGTCAGCATCTGGAGCCCATCTCAAAATCCACAATGCTTCTGTCAATCTTACACTTCCACAATATTGAATTAGGATGGTGGTTGAATTACTTCAGTGATTCCATTGAAGCATAATATGGAAATGTCATTGGAAAAATAGTCAGAGAGTTCAGAAGCTCATTCAAGAATTCCGATGAAGTCCAGTTTCATTTTCATAGACACAAAATGCTGGAGTAACTCAGCGGGTGAAGCAGCATCTATGGAGAGAAGGAATTGGCGATGTTTCGGGTCGAGATCCTTCTTCAGACTGATGGCAGGGGAGGGGGGCAGGACAAAGAAAGAATGTAGGTGAAGACAGTAAGACTAGTCGGAGAACTGGGAAGGGGGAGGGGATGGAGAGAGAAAGCAAGGGCTATCTGGTTAGCAAAGTCAATGTTCACACCGCTAGGGCGTAAACTACGCAATCAAAATATGAGGTATTCCACCAATTTGCGCTAGGCCTCACTTTGACAATGGAGGAAGCCCTGTACAGAAAGGCCAGATTGGGAATGGGGGAGGAGTTGAAGTGCTGAGCCACCGGGAGATCAGCTTGGTTAAGACGGTAGGAATAGAGGTGTTCGGCGAAATGATCGCCGAGCCTATGCTTGGTCTCGCCGATGTAGAGAAGTTGGCACCTGGTGTCTCACCTTCACTGAGAACAGCATTTTGTGTCAACCTTCAGCATTTTGTGTCTACCTTCGATTTTACCAGCATCTGCAGTTCTTTCTTAAACATCTCTAATGACCATGTATGCTGTGGTCCGTGGCCCATCCTTTGCATTTTTGCATCAAATAGAGGGTTCCCAAGTGATATCTGCCTGCACTGAGAGATGACTTTTTATGCATGGAAAGTAAACCATGTTTTCTAACATCTAATAGTTGATCTTGATTTTTCAAGGATACCAGTGGGATAGGTTGATAGAGGACCTTTTCTTCGGGATGTTGAATGTAATTTTTATTTATTCCTATGCTGAGGCAGGGGCAGATACTTGCATTGTTGCAGAGATGAAAAATGTTAGTCTTTGTGATGAAGAAAGTCCGACGATAAAGCTGGGCACAGGATCAAGATCGATAAAAATAATTGTAGCCGTTTGGTTGAGCGTAAGTTGGTGGAAGGAGGACAGTAAAGATATGGAGTTATACTGGTGATCGAAGATGGTTACTTCAGTCATCCCATTTTTTTTACTGTTAATATCAATGGTCTTGTGCTATGAATTCCATTCACATATAGATTACAGACCGACATTTTCCTTCAAAAAGATTGAGTGTTGTGTTTTAGTCATGGGACAATTGAAACTGGTAATATAGGTCAACTAGATTGAATCAAATTACTAATAATCTGAGTGATATCATTAATTGAAGGATGTTTAGGGTAGTAGAATATAGAAGAACATCTATGCAATTTGACTAAAATCTTTTATATTTTTCTATGTATACATACCTCACTTTCATCACAAAAGTAATCATCGTCATGTGAACATGCCTATAGTTCCCCGTACAAAAAGCTGTTAATAATTTTATAATGAATTGACAATCCCGTTAGCAAGGTGTTTGGAGACTGGAAATCATTCTGGTGAAGTTGCCGATGATTAGGCTCAAACAAAAGACTTATTATTGTTGATACAAGGAACAGCAGATGCTGGCTTGCATCTACAAAAAAGACACAAAGTGCTTTAGTAACCCAGCAAGGTCGGCTGCATGTCTGGAGAGCATGGATACGTGATGTTTCAGGTCCAAACTCTTCTTCAGACTGAGCCTTCTTCATTCCTGTGCTTTAGTAACCTTTATCAGAGAAGATAGAAAATAAAATAAATGATCAAGCATCTTTTCTAAAGCAGAGTTTTGCTGATGATTGGATAATCATTGTGTGAGCTGGAATTTGTATAAATTCCAGCCAGAAACGAAACAGACAAGGTGGCAATTAAAATTTTAGGGCCATTGTAATCAGTGATTCTCTTTGTTTGGAGAAAGCTGCCTTGGTTTCAAAGTGAAAACAGATCTAAGCTTTAACTTTTTTTGCTGCTTACGTTGTACAATCATTGACAGCTTCAATAGTTGGTTTTGTGAAGTTAGATTAGCCTTATATGTTGAATTCTAAATTTGATTCCTCGTTACTGCAACTCTAACATACAACCCACATTTAGAGTGTTTGTAGTGTTTTGCTCTACCTATAGGGTCTGGCTCTTGCTGCTGGTAGAGTCTTGCTCTACTCTTTTCAACTTAGGTGATATATACAGTGAAAATGGCCAAAAGTATTACTTGATTATTCAATCTTTTTAATACTGACCTATTGTGTGACTGGTCTATTTAAAATTCAGTTCAAGCAAAGCCAAGGATTTGTAAACAAATGTGTTTTTGGCCAAAGTTGCCCAGATATGAATATTATTTTCCCTGCTAATTGCTAATGATTCATTTTGATAGGTAGCTGTAGTATAGATAGATTAGATTTGTCTGTTATCATATGCATCAGGGTGCAATGAAATTCCTAGCTCATACGTAAACACTAAATGCTACAATAAATACAATGGTGAATGCAAAACAGCATATTGGTGCAATCTGAAATAGTTCAAAAATACTGAAGTGTCACAAGGGAATAACTGAATGAGGTAGTTATGAGTAAGCGTATGTGGTTGCACTCCAGGAAGAGAGTGTAAAAGAGGTGATCGGTTCACGATTTGAAAGCAGTGAGGAGAAGCTGATCTTAAGTCTGAATGTCCAGGGTCTCAGGCTCCTGTATCTTTTCCCAGAGATAGAATGAAGAATGGCCAGGATAGCAGGCGAGCTGGATGATACTTCCAGTCTTCCAGATGTAATGCACAGTGAGGATGGACTGCATGGAAGGAAGTGACGAGCCGGGACTGGGCAGTGTTCACCACTCTCTGCAGGTTCAGGGGGTCAGGAGCAGAACAGCTACCATGCCAAGCTGAGTTGTGTTCCATCAGAAAACTTTCTAGAGTGTAGCTGTAGAGGTCAGAGAGCATTTTCATGGACATGCCAAGTCATCTCGGGAGTAAAGAAAGTAAATGCGCTGATGTGCTTTCTTGATCACTGCATAAACTCGAAGCTTTACTGCAGATGCATTGATGAGGACTGGATTGTGTTCAATTGCTGCTCCTTTAGGTCAACAACCTACCATTTCACCTTGCTGACATTAAGGGCTAGATTGTTCTTCTGATTCCAAGGCACCAGGGTTCTCCATCTCTTTTCTGTACTCATTGTTGTTCAGGAGTGCTGTTCAGGAGCACATACGCTTATTCATATCTCATCGTTGTTGTCGATCCATCCAACAACAGTGGTACCATCGGCAAACTTCAAGATTGAGTTGGCAACGTACTTGAACACATAGTCATTGGTGTACAGAGACCAGAACAAAGGACGCTGCACAACCCTGAGGAGCATCAATGTTGAGGATCAGGATGGAGGAAATGGTATGAACATTTCTAATTGACTGAGGTTAGCCAGTCCAGTCAGAAGCCTATAGCAGAAGGAGGCCTGAAGACCAAGGTCCAAAAATTTATAGGTACATTTATTTTGTAGTTCGGTGTTGAAGGCTGAGCTGTGGCCAATGAATAGTTTGCTGGCATAAGCACTTTTATTGTCTAGATGATCCACTGCTGAATTTCATGCAAGAGGGGTGGTGGCCTCAGTAGATTTATCAAACAAATTGCAAGGGGTTTAGGTTGTCCAAGGGACTGGCACAGATGTGGCAATTACCAACCTCGCAAAGCAATTCATCATGGCCAATGATAGAGCAACTGGATAGTAATTTAGACAGATCACTTTACTTTTCCCTTCTCAAGGAATGGACTAATGGAGATTTTCCTTGAAGCAGATTGCGACAATATATTGTTGAAGTGAAAGGTTGATGAAGATTGTGGCCAGTTGCTGGGCACACACTGTTAGAACCCACCCAGTGACACCTTCCTGATGGGCCACTTTCTGACCTTCTACAGAGATGTATGGGACAGACCTAGCAAGGAATAGGGGGTGGGGGATGGGCCTTGGTGGACCTTTGCCTGTTCAAAGTGGAAGTAAAAGACACTGAGCTCATCTGCATATTTGCCAGAGATCTCTACTGATTTTAGCTTGTGGCTCATACAATACGATATGATATGATAGAACTTTATTTATCCCAGGAGGGAAATTGATCTGCTAACAGTTATAAAACACAACATACATGAAACAGGAAACATGGATGGTGGCATTCTCAACCCACATTTTTGTTTGGTAAACGAATTGCAGGGTATCCAGGTAGTGTTTAACCAGGGGTCACAGGTGAGAGCACCAGCTTCGCCAGGGACTTCATGACATGTTAAGTCAGCACCGCCGGTTTAGTCATTGGAGGAGCTGGGGTGCGTTCTCTTTGGTACAAGAACCAGACAGGATGTCTTGCACATTACAGGAACCCTCTCCAGGCTCAGGCTCAGGTTGAAGATATGCTGGAGTACTCCGCACAACTGGCTGGCACACACCTTGAGTACCCTAAGGCTGACACCATCGGCACCCGTTGCTTTGCCTTGGCGGAGTCTGCTTAGCTCCTTCCTCACCTGCTCAGCTTGATGGTCAGGCGCGACAAAGAAAGGGCAGAGGACGTGGACCAGGGGGATTGAGGGGGAGAGTCTGTCAGGGAGCAGGGGGGAGGGTGGGCAGAGGCCCCGCAATCAAATCTATTTAAAAACAGGTTTAGCTCATTGGCCCATTCCCGATTGCTTTCTCTTCCCAGGCCTCTGGTCTTCTTGTAGCCTGTAATGCTCTTAATCCCACACATCCCTCATGTTGTTCTGCTGAAGTTTCAGCTCCAGCTTCGTCCATTGAATGATGGCATTCAGGCCCTGCCATAGTCTCCTGGTATTCGCATGGTTGAATTGAGCCTCCAGCTTGTTATCGAATTCTCTCTTGGTATCCGTGATAGCCTTGCAGAGACCCTTGCTTTGCCTTCATACCGTGCAGTCATCCTTCCTGAATGCCTCAGATCTAGACTTTAGCAGAGAGTGAATCATCCTATTTATCACTGGTTTCTGGTTAGAATAGGGCCTAATTGTCTTTACGGAATGCAGTCATTGATGCATTTCCTGATGAAATCGGTGAGTACGCTTATTCAGGCCGGATGAAGTCATTTTGAACATTTTCACTCAAAGCAGACGTGGAGTCTCCATACACCACTGCCACATTACTTTCGTTGTTTGTGTCTCACGCTTCAATCTCTGTCTATAAGCCGCAGAAGCACCACTGATGGAGGCTTGGAGTGCTGAGTAAAATGCGAGGTATGGAATGATAGAATCATTGATTCACACCGCAAGGAAACAAGTCTTTCGACTCAACTTGTTTAAGAAGGAGCTGCAGATGCTGGAAAATCAAAGGCAGACAAAAATGCTGGAGAAACTCAGCGGGTGAGGCAGCATCAATGGAGCGAAGGAAATAGGCAACTTTTCGGGCCGAAACCCTTCATCAGTCTGAAGAAGGATTTCGGCCCGAAACGTTGTCTATTTCCTTCGCTCCTAGATGCTGCCTCACCCACTGAGTTTCTCCAGCATTTTCGTCTGCCTTTTGACTCAACTTGTCCATGTGACCAAGAAGTCCACCCATTTGCCTGCGTTTGACCCATATCCCTCCAAATATTATCCATTCACCTGTCCAAATGTATTTTAAACATTGTTATGGTATCTGCCTCAATTACTTGCTTTGAAACTCGTTCCATATACATACTACTCTCTGCATGAACATCTTGCCCCTCAGATATCTATTTAATCTTTTCCCACTCACCTTAAACTTATGCTCTCTATCTTTTGTTTCCCCATCCCCAGGAAAAATACTCTGTACATTTACCCTATCTACTGCATGTCCTTATGATTGTAGGCACCTCGATGGGATCAGCCCTTAGTCTCCTACGCTCCAAGGAATAACATCCCAGCTGGTCAAACTCTCCCTATAACTCAGTCCTGCCAACATCCTTCTTTTAGCAGGGTGACTAAAACTGTACACATTACACCACAGTCTCCTATACTCCTCCAGGGAATTGATGTGTATGACCTGGAGTGGAATGAAGTGGTGTGAAATGTTTGCAATGTCACTGGTTTACAGTCCTCTCCCCCCATCACCCCCCAAATTGAGAAGACAGCCCCAAGAGCCTTACTGATTGATAATGCTGATAATTAGCTGATCCAAGGGCTCTTGCTCCCAGATTGGCTTCAAGTCAAAATCTAAATCCAGTTGTGGGAGAAAAATATGTTGCAGATATTGAACTCGTTTCATTTTAGTGCATTAACACATTCCACAGTGTTCTCTCGGGTGCACTGGAATTCCTGGGAAATTCTCCCAAATATTTGGTGGCCTTGTTAGTTTTGATCCTTGAAAACATAAGATATATTTATGAAAATGCAGTTAAAATGGTTGGCGTCATATAATATTTCCATGGGTTATGCCCAGTAGCATTTGGTTGGATGCAATGTAAGAGGTCCATAAGGAATCTTGGAGGAGTCTGATCCTAGTGAAAGGGTAGCTGCAAAAACTATTGTGTGTACTTTCGATCCAATTTTGATAAGAGATATTTTGAAGAAGAATCAACAGTATAGAAACAAGAAACCTCAGGCTAATATGTTGGAATAGCAGGAGAAAAGGTTGCATCTTCATGCTTTGGAGGCAAATTTTGGACTGATATTCCCAGTAATTAACAATTGAATTTTGTTTCCAAGAGTGGTCGCTAATGCCATTAAACTGGGCTCACTTAAGAAGATAATTGTTGGAATGAGGAGGTAGCAGGATTGTTTTTTGGATGGATGAAAACAAGCATGGTTCTACATCTGCACACCTTGTTTATTGAGTCTGGTAGCCTCCAGTGTTTCTTTAGAATCAGACAAGGGTTAAGGTCAATCACATAATTTAACAATCCCTTGGTCCAATTTAAAAGATTGGCCTTTCCATTCCTTGGCCTCCGGGCAGTCCTGTGCTGTGATGCAGTTCACCAAGATGGCCTGCTCTCAAGGTGCCACTCTTCAAGTGTGAGCCTGAGTCACCACTGCCAGTGAGATGTTCAACAAAAAGGATACTGTAGAGGGATCTCTTGGAATCCAATATCCACAAACATGTTCTTTCCTGCAGGGATGAGGCGTACACTGATTTCCTTTCGCATTCTTAGACTTAGAAAGCATGGGAATCACCTGCTGGCATGCAACGTTTCTTGTGAGAATGGTTTTTATAATCCTCTGTCGGATGCTACTTTGTCTTGTTATGAATGGTCTATGGGTACCACCTTTGCTGGATATCTGTTTCCCGCTGATCCTTCATTAGTGTTGGACAATAGACATTAGGTGCAGGAGTAGGCCCTTTGAGCCAGCACCACCATTCACTGTGATCATCCACAATCAGTACCGTTCTCCCCATATCCCCTGCCTTCTCCCCATATCCCCAGACTCCGCTATTTTTAAGAGCTCTATCTAACTCTCTTCAAAGATTTGCCTCCACTGCCTTCTGAGGCAGAGAATCCCACAGATTCACAACTCGCTATGTGAAATTCTTTCCCCTCATCTCTGTTCTGAATGGCTTACCCCTTATTCTTAAACTGTGGCCCCTGGTTCTGGACTCCCCCAACACCAGGAACATGTTTCCTGTCTCTAGCATATCCAATCCCTTAATAATCTTATATGTTTCAATAAGATCCCATCTCATCCTTCTAAATTTCAATGCATACAAGCCCAGTCCCCCCATTCTTTCAACATATGACAGTCCCACCATCCCGGGAATTAAACGGGGGAACCTAGGCTGCACTCCCTCAATAGCAAGAATGACCTCCATCAAATTTGGAGACCAAAACTGCACACAAACTCCAGGTGTTGTCTCAACTGCACAACTGCAGAAGGACCTCTTTGCTCCTAAACTCAGCTCCGCTTGTTATGAATGCCAACATGTCGTTAGCTTTTTTCACTGCCTGCTGTACCTACATACTTTCTTTCAGTGACTGATGAATGACACCCAGACATCGTTGTACTTCCCCTTTTCCTAATTTAACACCATTTAGATAATAATCTGCCTTCCTGTTCTTGCCACCAAGATGGATAACCTCACATTTATCCACATTAAACTGCATCTGCCATGCCCACTCACCCAACCTGTCCAAGTCACCCTGCATCCTCATAGCATCCTCTCACAGTTCACACTGCCACCCAGCTTTGTGTTATCTGCAAATTTGCTAATGTTACTCTTAATCCCTTCATCTAAATAATTAATGTATATTGTAAATAGCTGCGGTCCCAGCACCGAGCCTTGTGGTACCCCACTAGTCACTGCGTGCCATTCTGAAAGGGACCCGTTAATCTCTACTCTTTGTTTCCTGTCTGTCAACCAATTTTCTATCCATGTCAGCAGTCTACCCCCAATACAATGTGCTCTAATTTTGCTCACCAATCTCCTATGTGGTACCTTATCCAAGGCTTTCTGAAAGTCCAGGTACACTACATCCACTGGCTCTCCCTTGTCCATTATCCTAGTTACATCCTCAAAAATTCCAGAAGATTAGTCAAGCATGATTTCCCCTTCGTAAATCTATGCTGACTCGGACCAATCCTGTTACTGCGATCCAAATGTGCCACTATTTCATCTTTTATAATTGACTCCAGCATCTTCCCCACCACCGATGTCAGGCTAACTGGTCTATAATTCCCTGTTTCCTCTCTCCCGCCTTTCTTAAAAAGTGGGATAACATTAGCTACCCTCCAATCCACAGGAACTGATCCTGAAACTATAAAACATTGGAAAATTATCACTAATGCATCCACGATTTCTAAAACCACTTCCTTAAGTACCCTGAGATGCACACCATCAGGGCCTGGGGATTTATCAGCCTTCAGTCCCATCAGGCTTCCCAACACCATTTCCTACCTAATGTTAATTTCCTTCAGTTCCTCCATCACCCTAGGTCCTCTGGCCATTAGTACATCTGGGAGATTGTTTGTGTCTTCCTTAGTGAAGACAGATCCCAAGTACCTGTTCAACGTCTGCCATTTCCTTGTCCCCGTAATATATTCACCTGTTTCTGTCTTCAAAGGGCCTACATTTGTCTTAACTATTTTGTTCCTCTTCACATACCTAAAGAAGGTGATGGTTTAATTTCTCTGAAGCCCATTCTGTAATTGTGACAAGTGCTGCAAGGATCTCTGCTTGCACTGCAACAAGGGCAAGTTGAACCTCTTGCATTTTCTGAGTGAATCTGATTGAAACACGAGCTGGGTGTATTTCCAGCTGTTCTCTAAACACACGAGAAATTACAAGAGCTTTTAATTCCAAACACCTTCTATTCAAATTTAACAGTAGGGACTTGTCTTAAGGAAATCATTTGTTGTCTTAATAGATTTTTTTTAATATTCAGGCTTTGGAAAAGCTGAATTCAGGATAAAAAGATGATGGATGGAATAAAAGGTTCCAAATATAATGTGTTGGAAGGAACTGCAGATGCTGGTTTACAACATGGATAGACACAAAATGCAACATGGATAGACACAGAATCGCTGGAGAGAAGGAATGGGTGATGTTTTGGGTTGAGACACTTCTTCAGTCTGGCACAATGCATGGCTATTCAATGCTCTAAACAAGAGCAGGAACAATGCCGGACTTCATGTTTGGTTGCACAATGAAAGTGCCTTTGCACAAATTGGGTTAAACACCTCAAGGTCACTTCACGGAATGTCCTTGACAGTTTTCGTAGGTGCAGCAATGGCCACATAGAAAACACTTTCCATTGTATAATGCTAAACAAGAACAGATGGTTAGGAATTTAACTGCAGCAGTTACATATGTACTATAACTACAAGTGCAGATTCGAGGCTGCTATACTGTAGTAAATGACTCGCTAGATATCCCAAGGTATTTCTCATTTATTCAAGGGTAGTATAGAAGATTTTCCTTTTGCTTGAATGCATCGAAGATATCAACACCAACCAGTCACCGTCTTGCTTAGTACCCATCACCCAAACTAAACCTTCACTAACCACCATGGCATACCTTAGCTGCAGTGTGTACCTTACACAGAGTGCACAACTGCAAACAATTACAACTTGTCTAAACTCTTTCTCAGCATCTTTGAAGCCTACAACCTCTTCCACCTGGAAGAACACGGGCACCCGATGCATGTGAATACTACCTACCCAGAAGTACACCACCAAGTCACAAACCATTGACACTTGACATTGCATTACTATCTCTGCAACTTAACTTTGTCAGTATCTTCAAACTCACCTCCTAAAAGTAGTGTGAAAATGCCTTCACCAATTATTGGGTGACAGCAGCCAAAGAGAATCACCACCTTCTCAAGGGTAATAAGTGTTGACCTGCCCGATAATATCCACATGAAGTACTGGTCCACCACCGACTTTCCGGCAACTGATGGTACAGCACCTCCTTTAATCAAGACAATATTACAAGAGCGCACTTGAAATCTCTCCCTGAAGTCCCCCTGACAATGTGGTGCCTGTGGCCAGGCGCCCGATCTGGGCCTCATCAGGACTTCCGCGCCGATCGGTGGGTCGAATTTGCCCCCAGTGGCAGGGGCTCTGGAACTCCATCCTGGCCAGAGCCAGCAGATCTGTTCCCATAGCCGACTTCCGCGGCTAATTTTGCGGGCTGGTATCTTGGCCACCGGAGGCCGTAACTTCTGTTGGTCTGGCAAACCGTATAATCCAGCAAGGTTCTTGAACCAAGGGTGCCGGAAAATCAGTGGTGGATCTGTATATGAAAGGAGATGACTTTGCACTGTACTTTGAAGTTTGAAGCAGCCTTGCTTTGATTTATCTCCAAAGAATTTAAGAGCTTTGGATTTGTGCAGTGTGGGGGTCAACAGCCAGTAGTGGGGAAAAAGCAAGAGTCCAGCACTGAAGGAACTGTGAATGGAAGATCCAGGCCGTTGGTTGATTCAGAGGAAAGAAAAGGTTAAAGCCCTGAGCAACTATAATGCAAATATTACATTTTGACCAGGAGCCAATATAGGTTGGCAAGTAAGCTGAGGGAATCGGTGGTGTGAGTTACAGCTTCAAAGATTTGAACAGATTTACAGTGGAGGAAAGCAGGAAAGTTGAAAGGGTTTTCCAACAATCTACTTCAAAATGGCAGCAGTAGTAGGGAGGTATCCCCATAGGAAATATTAGTCACAAGGCATTTACTTGCTAATATAACAGCTGAACTAATAGAGTCTTGAAGTTTTAATGCCATCAAAGCTTAATCCCTGAATTTATTGTGGCTATTTGAACTATCAGATTGTATTCTATATTATGTAGTTTTGATATTTGAGCTGTGTGTTATTCCATTCAATCACAACTCTTTTACTTAAAGAATTTCCATTAAGTAATGCGCATTTCTACCCATCTTTTACCTTCTCAAGAATAAAATGTTCCAGGCTCTGCACTGGATATGACTAAACCGAGCGTGGCCTGAATTGATGCTTTATTCCATTTAAAAGACACCAGTGCATACAACAGAACAAAGTTCACTAAATTAAGATAATTCAGTCGTCTAAGTCAATTATATTAACGACTCCCAACCTGTCTAACTATAAATCAGAATTTAAATCCCCTGCTGTGATAATTGAGAAAAGGATATAATTTTAAAATTAGAAAACAGTCATGCAAGTGTGAAATTTAGGAAGCAGTTTATACATGCAGGGTAAAAACTGCATGAATTAATAAGTGTTTGTTATATTGCAAAAACTGGTAAAAACTGCATTAATAAGTTTGTTATATTGCCCATATTGGTATAGGCAGATAATAAAGTTATTGGGGAAACATAACTAAACAGACACAATCTCATTGTGTCCTGAGAGCTTAGTTCCGGTGTATGTTTTTTGAATAGGTCACCAGTTTAACCAGGCTCTTGGACAATATCGTGTTGTTGTAATACAAGAACAATAAATCAATACAATGGCTGGAGGATGTAGCCTTTGTCTCAAATGTGTGAATGGAGTTACTGATGAGTTACCCCAGCAGTTCTATATGTGAATGGACCCATGAATTGACTGAACGTACCCCTGAGGGGCGGAATTATGTTGGAGGAATGATAACAAAATGGCACGGTGCAAAACATTGCAGATACTGAACATTTGAAATAATAGCAGAGAATATTGGAACTGCTCAGCAAAACAGGCAGCATCTCTGAGTGGAAAACATTAACCTTGTTTCAAATACAGATGTTTTCCCTGGTTTGCTGCAGACTGCCAGCAGTTTGTTTTATTCGCACTAGAGGATGCCACATTCACTGTGAAATACTACACTTATTGGACACATTCATACGTAAATACATATGTTCCACACTGCTCGTTTGCAATCTTCAATTGGTTATTTGTGCGCTATAATTACAGGAACATTTTACATTTTGGTTTATGAAAAATTCACAGTTTCATATTACTTTCCCTTTCACAACTTCCTTCTATTTAACGACCTTGCCTATCTGTGCTGCCATCTTTAAGGATTTATGGATGTGTGCACCAAGGTCCCTCCGTCCCCCAATAATCCCAAGGACCCTAACATTTATAGTGTTTATCCTAGCCTCATTTATACTCCCAAAGTGCATTTCATCTCATTTATTTGGATTGAATCCCAAAATGCAATTTTTCAGTTCATTTGACGACACATTGGCATCACCTTCTAGGCTAAAACTACCCTCCCACTGTCAACCACTCCACCAATCTGTGTCATCTGCAAACTTGCTCAACATATCACTTACATCCAGATGCAAACAATAATGTACATTAAAAACAACAAGAGAAAAAATGTTGAACACATGCATCCAATTACAAAAGTAAATCTCTACCATCACCCTCTATCTCTTATTGCTGAGCCAATACTGGTCCAATTTGCCAACTAGCCCTGGAACCCAAGGCCTAATCTTTTGGACCAGTCTCCCTTAAGGGACCTTGTCGAAAGCCTTGGTGAAGCCTGTGTAAACTACACCTACTGCACTGCACTCATCAGTATACTTTTGTTTCCTTCTCAAAAAAATTGATCAGACTGCCCAGACAAGATTGACTTTGACAAAGCCATGCTATCTATGTCTGTGAAGGAAGGAGCTGCAGTGCTGGTTTACACCAAAGATAGACTCAAAATGCTGAAGTAACTCAGTGGGTCAGGAAGCTCTGGGGAAAATGTCTGATTAGTCTTAGTCTTTCCATAAAAAAAACATTAATTCTGTACCTCTGAATAACTTTCAATGCCTCTAATAACTTTTCTCTCACTGTTGGGTTCACAGTTATACAATTTTCAGGTAGTGTGATGCCAGACATGGCAGTGCCAGGCCTCAGTGTAGGAGACATTGACCTGAAAGACGACACTGACATTGATTCACTTATCTTTATCATGAATTTGGAAGATTTAGCAGTGTCAATAATGATGATACACTCCAATGCCTCAGAGTGTCTTCTGTGGGTAGTTCAGTCTCAGAAGCAGGAGGGAGGGCAGAGACCACCATTGCTGAGTAGACCATCATTTCTGTACCGGATCTCTTTCTCAGTTGACCAAAGATAAATTGAAGATAGGCATTACTTTCCTTATCAAAGTTCTTGGACACCCAGCTGTGTTGTAGATACATGTTTAAATCCATTTGTGAATACCTTGTGAACTAAGCCATCGCGGATGTAAACCCATTTCATGCTATTCTGTTGTATAAGGATATAATTTTCCCAACTGTTATCAGGCAACTGAATCATCCTACCACAACCAGAGAGCAGTGCCGAACTACTATCTACCTCTTTGGTGACCCTCGGATGATCCATGCTTTGCTGGCTTTAACTTGCATTAAATGTTATTCCCTTATCATGTATCTATCTATCTATATATTACTAAAACTCCCATCTTGTTTGTTTCTTTGCTTGCCAGCGAGTGCGTGCGTGCCTGTTCGAGTGAAAATAGCTCTAAAATGTTTGCACCACCTTACTCACGATTGTCCTGTGGTGATTTGTGTCAAATCGTGAAGTGATTTGTGTCAAGTTTTGTTCAGATTGATGTTGTATTTTACAAGTTATTAACATTTTTAGATTTACAAATTCAAGTTTAAGAAATATTTAGCAGCTATTGGGATCCAAATCCTCTTGTAACAAAATTGCAATACAGGAACACTCAGTCCTGCCAGCAAGTTTTTAATCTTTAAAACAGAACAGGAGGGGGAGGGAGTGCTGGGGGAGTCAGGGGAAGTGCTATTGCATTATTTTTTAAAGTCCTCAAAGCAAGAGGAGGGGGAGGCAGTGCTGGGGGATATGCCCTGCACAGTTGGGGGCAATGGGCGAATGCTGGAATTTGGGGGAACGGGTGAATGGTGGAATATTGCGTTGGGGAATGGGTTGCGTTGGGGGACCAGGCCGCCGGTGAGGGCTATGGGTGAGTGGTGGAATAGTGCATTGGGGGAACGGGTTGCATTGGGGGACCAGGCTTCCCATGTGACAGGGACCCGCCACCTGGTCTAGTAGACTATAAATGGCTCAATTGTAATCACGTTTTGTCTTTCTGCTAACTGGACAGCACACAAGAAATGCTTTTCACTCTACCTCGGTACTCGTGACAATAAATTAAACTGAACTGAACTAATTATAAATACATTTGTCACAACCCTGTATTATGATGTCATTGTTGCATCTCCCTATGATTCCACCTTACAATGCCTCATCTAATAAATAAACGAGTTTCAAGTATTTTCTGCTTAATTGCTGATCGAGCTTCATGCTAGGCCGGGGAGAACATGCAGAAACTTTAGAGCCTCTGGTTCAACTCCCTGAGATTTCTTACTGGATTTCTTGTGTGCAAATGCAATTCCGAGTACACAGAAATTATTCTGCCGTTCTTAGCAACAAAAATGTTTTGTTTAAAAAGAACTGCTCCTATTAGACACGGCACATTAGTATCAGTAGCAAGTAAATATTGTATATGATAATACCTTAAAGGGCCAACATCAGTTTTTTTTCCCATAAGCTACTCAGGTATTTACATAATCACAAGCAAAATCAACTCTACAATCTTGTTAAAATGATCAACAAGTATTTTCAGTAAGACTAAAATAACTGTTTCACTGCTGGGCTGAATAAAATTGCGTATGATTATTGTATATTTGATTGGACTGCAACTGAAGTTAATTGAAGCAAGTCATTAATGTATTATTATATGATGAATACTTTACATGTAAGAGAGGTTGATGTCCATTGTGTGAAGTGAGAAAAGAGTAACATTTGATAATGTGTCATGGAGGGGAAAATAGGGTTAAATTGTCTTATATATCCAGGAGCCCAGTAGATGATCGTTTTCAGTAGTGACAATATACAGTGCCTACCAACCTGCATGTCTTTGGAAACCAAAACACCCAGAGGAAACTAACTTGGTCACAGGGGGATCGTGCAAACTCTACACAGCATCAAAGGTCGGGATTGAACCCGGGTCTCTTGCACAGAGCGGCAGTGGCTCTATTAGTTGTGCTGCAATGCCACAATGATGCATTTTTCTTCGATCTGAGATTCCTTTCTGAACAATTCCATACAGTAATTCCAAAGCTAACCGACATTAGAAATCCTTCAATATGAGCAGCGTGTTGATACGTGTTAGAACTCAACAATCAACCTGACATGAATTTGGGTTAAATATTCTTCCACATCTGGAAAGGTGCATCAAAGCACTGAAAGGAGGAATTACTCAATAACGGTGGACATCAGAGTTTCTGTGGCAGTGGAACAGCAGGTTTGTCCACTTTACTTAACTCTGAGCAATACACAAAGTGCTGGAGGACATGAAACATTGTCTGCCCATTTCTCTCCATAGATGCTGCATGACCCACTGAGTTCCTCCAGCAGTCTGATTTTTCTGCTCAACATTTCAGCTACTGCAGTTTCTTCAGTTCAGTCTCCCTCTTGCTGAACACTGAAGCAGACCTTAGTTCTCCTATCTAGGTCTGCTTCGATGCGAGTAACCCATATCATTGGAGGACATTGAATATGAAAAATAATTTTGCGTATTGCATTCAAAATGTACGTTTCACATCATTTGACAATGCTGTGCCTGCTCAGCGACCTCTGTACATTAAAGTAACATATACATGGAGGACCTGCACCAGCCAAGGAACGTTACACGAGCACAAAATATCCAATGAAATTTAGCAACAGCATTTTAGATACAGTAGGCTGTTGTATTTAGCAAACAATTCCCACCGTATCTTTTTATGAATAGTTGCTTAAGTATTGAGCTGTTGCTGAGGTCTATGGAATTGATTCCATGCACCACATGATACATTCTCATTCTGTGCTCTTGGTTCTCATTCATGTGGAGAAAATGTATTTGCTTTGTTGATGGAGTAGACTTGATCGGGCAGGTAGCTTTCCTTTGCTCTCGTGCTCCATAGATTATAGAGCTCTTAGTCAACCTTTTCTTCATTTTATTACCGGAGTGTTCAAGGGTTTACAGATTGATTGCCGGTCTGTTGCACATATAGGAATTTTATGGAAGTAGTTTGAGGGAAAGTCATGAGTAGAGGTGCAGCCGTTAACCTAGGGTCACATCAACAATTGTGTTGTTTTAATTATGAGCTCATTCAGCTCCTGTGCAATGTCTGGTTCAGTTTCTCCTTCAGTCCAATTCTCATGGTAATCTCAATAACACTCTAGTGTGTGAGGGGGGAAATGAATCCCCAAAACAACACAGATGGACTGAGGAGAAAAAAAATAGGACATTGAAGTTAATAATCTCTGTAACAGCTTTTTAAAAGGGATCCTGATGGGCAAGCTCACTGTTTAAACGCCTGTTACTCTACTGGGCTTTGTGAGGTCGTTAAGAGGTGAAAGATTTTAAATTAGAAATGGGAGCTCCAAGCAATGAAGGTTACACACTTTGCTCTAATCTAATAACTTCCAAAGTTAGATAAATATTTATCCAAAACTTCCCCTCTGTAAGCTATCTTAAGGAAACAGTTTCTTTTCACTGTGTCTGCTTAAAAGGTAACCTGCCAACATTTGAGTTTGGACACCATTATCTTTTACATTTTCAGCTTTTTACTGTACATGAATGTGCACAATTTATTGAAAGAACACGTCCTTGAGGCAATTTACTTTTAGATTAAAGTTGAATCTGTTTCAGCTTCATGGAATATACTGTCCCTTTAATAGGAATGTACTCAGTGGATGTGGTTTTTTCATCTAATGCATGTTCATTTTCTAAGAAGCATCGGTACAACAATAGGAATTTGTAGAGTTTTTAATATAGACAAAAATTATATGGTTTCGCAGTTTTTAAAAAGGTAGCTTTAACCAGGGGAAGATCATGGGAGGTAGCAAAAACCACGAGAGAGGAGAGTTGAATTATTTTTCCCATAGTACAGTAATATTTGCTAGCACATGACAAGAAATGCAGGTGATTGGTTTAGATACAATGGTCAAGATAATAGTTGCACCTCATATGCTTGGTGACTGATATTTGCTTGCAAATGATTTACAAATGCACATGCCCCGTAACTCTGCATCCACACAACGATCACTTTCAATATCTCTTTCTTTTATAGGAACTTTGAGAGTAGTCACCTGAGGTGTCACCCAACTTCAATCTATTAGTTCTAACCCAAGACCCAGGAAGGTATTGTAGTGGGGGTATTTAATATCCAAACTAGATTGGAAACATCGATTTAATGTACATTCCCAGAGTCGTGGACATTGAAGCCAATTATAACTCCTCTATAGCTGAACTATTTGTGGTGAAGTAACTCAACAAAGACAGACCATTCGCCTTTAATTGGAGAAAACAGATGCCGATTGGATGCCTGCTTTGGTGAGCACCTGTTTGCAGTTAGTAGATCTGACCCCGAGCTTCCAGTTTCCTGTCACTTTAATTCTCCATCACACTCCCACTCTAACCTGTCACTTTGTAGTTCCTGCCACTGTGCCGACAAGGGCAGCATTAGCTTGAAGAGCACACCTCAGCTACGGTCTGGACATGTTGGAGCCTTTGGGACTCAGTATCAAATTTACCAATTTCAAGTAACATGTTTTCTTTGTTCATATCAAAACTGGCCATTTCTGCTGCAAGTTATCCACATATAATTTGGGTTTTTTTTCTCTCTCCTTCCTGATGTAGCCTGAACATATCCTGCAGGGCAAGCACTGAACTGCATTCCACAACTTCTACATGTCCCCTTTCTTTCTCTGACATTCCTTATTAATCTCCCCCCCCCTCTATAATTTAAAACTAACTTGTTTTCTCTCTTTTCCAGTTCTGGTAATGGATATTTGATCTGGATAGTTAACTTTCTTGATCTTTCCACAGATGCTAACTGATCACCTGAGAGGTTCCAATATTTTCTGTCTTTAAAGGTCACAAAGTGCTGGAGTAATTCAGCAGGTCAGACAGCATATTTGGAGAACATGGATAGGTGACGTATTGGGTCAAGACCCTTCTTCAAACTTCTCAGTCTGAGAAAAAGAGTCTCAACCCAAAACGTCACCTATCCATGTTCTCTAGTGATGCTGCTTGACCTGCTGAGTTACTCCAGCATTTTGTATCTGTTTGTGTATTAACCAGCATCTGCAGTCCCTTGTTTGTCCATTTTCTGTCTTTATTTCAGATTTCCAGCATCTGCAGTTCTTTGGTTCCCAAATAATTCTTGAGAATTTCTTATTCTAAACACCAAGTGCTGAAGGAACTCAGCATCTCAGGCAGCGTCTGGGATGTTTTAGGTTGGCATTTCAGAATGTGTTGTCTCTTGTGTCTCTGAATTTCTAGATCTTGTCATCTACATATTCACGTAGCCATTTTATTTAGAGGGACAGGCTAATTGATATCAGGTTTGCCCAATATTCCAAACATTCACAACAAACCAAGTTCCTATGCATGAATTGCTTTGCTCTTTAGTTTGTTTGTGTACTGCAAATGTGCACAGAGGTGGGCTGGTTGTTTGACATCTTTCTGCATTTTCACATGATTAATTCTGTAATTTTTTTTTAATCCGTATTTTCCAATGTGCATTATGTAGAAAATATCTGAATAGCAAGAAGAATCTCGACATTGCCATTCACCTGGAAAAGAGGCACATTGCTGTTATCAGAAAGAGAAATTTCTATTGTGACAATGGAGATTTTAGGAACAATTTTAGGAAGGCGCTGCTGAAATGTAATTTTTAAGGAAAACTTAATCCCGAGAAGGAACGTTTCAACCAATGCTTTTGTAAGAAGTACTTATTTTATTAACAATTTGGTTTCAGCTCAAAATGTATAAACAAGGAACTGCAGATGCTGGTTTACAAAAAATGACACAAAGTGCTGGAATAACTCAGCAGGTCAGGCAGCAATTCTGGAGAACATGGATATGTGATGTTTTGGGTCTAGACCGTTCTTCAGACCCGTCTTGAATCAATCTGAAAAAGGGTCCCAATCCGAAACTTCACCTATCCATGTTCTCCGGGATGCTGCCTGACCCGCTGTGTTCCTCCAGCACTTTGTGTCTCTGGTTTTAGCTCAACCTTTCCATTGTCATCAGAGCGTAAAGGAAAACCTAAAATCTTTAAGGCATTGAAAGCTTCTTTCATAACGCACCAGATATTCCTTTCTTTTGCACATTTTATGCCTTCATTATAAATAAGAACTGAGTTTTTGTCTTGTCATGTTTTTGCGAAATGTGCTGCATATTGGGAAGGCCAGCTTCCTGGATTGGTTGCCAGTTTAGTTCTGCTAATTGTGCAGATTGATGGCTGTGAGTTTGGATGTGTAAGATCACAGACCATCTTGATAAGTGGGGCAAGGGGGAGTGAGCACATAGATCCCTTCAGGACACAGGATCTTGAATAAACCACATCTTGCTCCAATTGGGGATGAGGGTTGCATCAAAGAAAATTGGCAACAGTTTCCAAGGTTTGTTGGTCTTTGTACTTCCTGATATTACTTCATGCTGTGCATTAGTGTGGTAGAATGGTGCATAAACCGGAGTCTCCCAGTTCCGAGTAATGTCACTGACAAATGGGCACCTGGTTTTAGTTTGCTGGCACGCTTGCATGGACATTCTGTTTTGAATTATATGTAACTGAGTTCCTTAATTATTACAAAGACTGGAACATTTGGCTTTTTTGAATTGGGTTTATTACTGGAGCGCGCTGCAGGTAACATCAATCACTATTTACAAAAAGCTTCCTGTGTTGTGACATCCTGTCTAATGGCACACTCTGCTACTTTCATTTATTTGTCAGAGGAAGAGTAAATTACAAGAAGTTGCTTGTGACTGAGTCAGTTCAGTAAAAGATCAATGTTAGAGCATCACTGGAATGTATGTGATGGAGACCGAGTAGTTGTGTGTTAAAGGACAAGGTTTGTTTAGTTGCCAGTGAAATAGTAAACTGAATTCTATTCACCACTTGTGCTCGTTGTCACAGATTTGTTGTCCTTATTGTTACAGATTCATTCAGGCTACGTTTGTAAAGGTACTTACCAAAGAAGCCAAAATCTTTCACCATTCTAGCACAGATCTCTGTTCCAGCTCATCAGTTAAATTAATAATACAATAAGATTGATGCTAAAACATGTCTTTTATCTCTCCCTGCGCATCCCCATCTTGACAAAAGTAAGGTATTGAACCACAGACGGCATGAGATAATTTATAGAAGTTTTGCTCTCTATCGATGTTGTACCCTAAGCTTCTTAAAAGGTGGTTTAATATGCTGGATGATTGCCTTATATCCTATGTATATTGCAAAGGACTTGTAAAAAGGCAACAGCAGAGCTCTGAATTAAATTAGTGTCCCTATGGAGTGTAAGTGTTAAGTACTGTCAAGTCTTTTATGCCGTTAATCACTCTTTGCTTGACCAGTTAATTCTTAATTCTAAATCTCTTTCTGCAGTCTGAATCAGTTCAATTCCCAGGCATGTTATTCTTAGCAACCCTGAGATTATATTGGCAGAAACCAGTACTAATCTGAGATGTGAAATTTTAGGAGGGAACTCTAGGGCTTTAGAGTTTGATGTCTGAAAGTAAAGCTGCCTAGGGCAGTGCTTACAGTCAGAGGGGTTTGGAGGAGAGATCCAGAAGGAGCCCAAGTTAGAAGAACTTGTACAAGAGGAATACATAGAGTTAGAGGGCAGGGAGGTTATGATGCTGAGTTCATGAGTTTTGAAGCTGCTCTAGAGCTCAAATACAATGCAAGGGTGTAAATGGTTTGCTTCAGCCTGATGTAGTGACTGGCAAGAATATAGAGTTAATGTTAAGGCCAAACACAAGTTGATATTCTTAAAAAATATTTACCTTGAGGAAATTGCAATCTTCTAGGTCATGATATTGTGCATGCAAACTGATACTACAGAGACAAGAAGGGGTTACAACTATTGGAGGAGACATAGGGATATTGACAGAACGCCTAATCTTGTGCTTCATATGGCTTTGCGTCATTGAACAAGAGAGCCAAGGCTAAATTCTTTGAATGGCAGAGGTGATGATGTGAGGTTGAGAAGGAAGCTATTGAAGAAATGGCTTTGGCTGTACACATAAGAAATTAGTATTCTGGTGGAGTGACTGAAATACAATGCTCAATAGCATAAAAGATGATGTGTTCAATTGATTCTATTATGGGATTAGATTTTCCCACTTGATTTCTTTGAGAAAAAAAAACCTCGCATATTTTGAACCAATTAACGAATTTTACAATTATAAATAATTGGTGTATTATATAAGATTAGCCTTAATGAGTAGGATTCTGCCTTTTGACTTGCCTTTCAGATGCAATTTTGATAAGTGGCAGCAATTTAAAATGAAATGATCCCATTGTATGGCTGATCCCTTTTATTGTCCTTATGGGGCATGTAATCTCTTCCCTGGCTCTCTTCCACTCTCCATGTGATGGATACATGGCCAAAAATGCGTTACTTTTGGGCAGGTTAACCAGAAAGGTCTAAAGGATGTCCAAACGGTGTCCGGCTTGGAAATATCAACTCATCCATGCAGGCCAGGAGCCAAATAAGACAAACCAATGTGTGGACCTACTTCCTTGCACCTTCCAAGTTGCAGGCTGTCCACATTTGGCACAAGTTGCTCTCTGAGCCAAAGCATGGAAAATGACACCAGGAAACCCACAAGGTGAAGAGAAAATACGATGAGTAATGCTGTTTACTTAAGCTGTGCATGAGTGAATGTGCACTTTTCTTGGAGTGAAACATGCTAATGATCATTCCCCAGTCATTTTGAGTTGCTCCAGAAATTCAACCAGGCGGATCGCGTAATGAGTTGCACAAGTGCACAAAACAATTTCCTTGTCAAATGACATCATCCCTTGTTCATTGCCAGCCAAACTACACCACGCTGATTTGAGAAATGAGTGTTGTTAATTATTTATTAATAATGCTGCAAGCTTCTGGAGCCTGACCAAAGTAAGACTTATTATGGTTTCTTTCAGTCCCATGATCTCTTGATGCTGACCAACCTCACCCCCTTCCCCAGAATATATTGGCCACATTGACCTGTGCAATTCTTTGCCACAGAAGGCTGTGGAGGCCAAGTCAGTGGATCTATTTTTTGGCAGAGATAGATAGATTTTTGATTAGTACAGGTGTCAGAGGTTATTGGGAGAAGGAAGGAGAATGAGAAAGGGAGAGACAGATCAGCCATGATTGAATGGCGGAGTAACCTTGATGGGCCGAATGACCTAATTCTGCTCCTATCATATATGACCTCATGGCCAGTCTACAACCCTCAATTCTCCCCAGCTCATGATTCCTCTTGTCTGCACCATACCATTGCCAATTCTCCCTGCCCTGTCATCATGTCCTACATGCCACAAGCTACGCCATTGTATCCTGATCTTCACATTGCCCCCATCCCCACCCTCTCCAGCGATAATCTCTGACTAGCCGCTTCAGGCTTCCATTCCTCATAAAATCCTGCCCCATCCCCAACAACAAACATATTGTGCATGCACCCCCTCAACCTCGCCTAGGTTCTGGACACCATAACTTGCATATCTCAAAACATGATATGCAGGCTTACAAACATTTCAAGGCAACCTACAACCAAAATATTTGTTAATATGATGCTTTATATGCTTGAATGATGCACAACTTATTTAAATTTGTATTTTCAATAAAAAAATAATGGCTCATGGGGATATCACATCTATATTTTAATGTAGATGGTCATTGTATTTGAATTTACGTCAACCAGAAAGGATGTAAGCCAAGATACAGCTCAAAGCTGATTGTGACATATTGTCTGACATGAAACATGCATATAATGTACAGAAGATACATGCATATAATGTACAGTGATCCAACACGAAATATCACCTGTCCATTCTCTTCACACATGCTGCCTGACCTGCTGAGTTACTTCATCACTTTGTGTTTTTTCATAATTAATTCCAAAGAATTGAATTAGCAACTGTGAAGGAATAGCTTCATAGTTTCTAATGAAGATGTAGTGTGCTTTGGTGGGAAACAACCTAATGTTGGAGAGAATGAGGATCGGGTTGTGAAGAAAGGAACTGCAGACGCTGGTTTAAACCGAAGATAGACACAAAAAGCTGGAGTAACTCAGCAGGTTAGACGGCATCTCTGGAGAAAAGGAATAGGTGACGTTTTGGGTCAAGACTTTGGGTCGGGTCATCTGAAGAAGGATCTCAACCAGAAACGTCATCTATTCCTTTTCTACGGAGATGCTGTCTGACCTGCTGAGTTACTCCAGCTTTTTTATGTCTATCACGATGATGTGGGTGCTTGGAGTCTCAAGCCCGGTTCAGTTCTTGAACTCCAAAACTGGTTTGTAATATTGAGTGTCCTGTATCAACCCATCCAATCTAAGATGATGAAATTAGTTGGTAGATGGAGCAAAAAAGATGATTCAATTTACCTTCCCACATGTGCCCAGCATGAATCAATGAACTCCATACTCTGGTGATTGAGATACCAGGTACTTTTTCCACCATCTGTTTCCCAAATCTCATTCTAAACCAAACAGGTTAGAATAATTAGTGAGATGATTCACTAACCCAATACCACAGAGTTCCTTGAAAAGTTAAAAGCAACATACAAAAACTCTCTGCCCCCACTTCTCTTCAGTCAAAATATATAGGAAGTGAAATTGTGCCAAAAGCAACTCGTAAACCATTAATAAAAAACACACATCAAAACCATTCTGCAAACCTTTTTTACATAAACAAACTGGCTAAAATTTCTACACCCCTCTTCGGCATAACTGAAGTATTGAAGTGGAATTGTTAAAAGCTCTTTTGGTATAAATTAACACAAGTTGATGTTGACTTTACATAAACCTTGATTCTCCATAATGGCAGTTGAAGTCATAGTGTACTGAATGGCTCAGATTGCAGCTGCATCATTTCCACTAGCTTACAGCTGTCCTCCCCTTTCCTTTGGTCTGTCTTTACAAATTCCTTCAGTCCTGGGACAGGGTGGGTTAGGTATCTGGAGATGTTATTTGGAACTGCATGACATTAATCCAGCTTAATGGTGTATATACATTACGAAGGCCATTGTCAGTTTTGGAAGAGAAACCAGGCATAATTTGGAAAAATTGCAAGGTGGCAAAGATGCAGTTTCTACTGACACGCAACATTTCCTAAATATTACTTACTTTAAAACATAAAACTTTTAATTAAAATTAAATATAATGTAATATTTATAATTTTATTCCTTTTAAGAAAATATGTTGTTGCAAACATAATGCCATTACATTAGTAATAATAAAAAAATACTGTAATTTGAAATCAAAGCATAATGCCGGAAGCAAGCTAAACATGTCAAAAAGTAAAATGACTTTCCATTACTGAATTTCAGAATGAAGTTATTACGTACACATTTTAGATTTGATAACAGATTGTTTAAATAGATCTTGAGTATACTGAATGTTTAAAGAAAGGTTCAAGGTAGATTACGCATTTATTGACAACGGTGTCAACAGTTCAAGAAAGCCATTGGTTTGTTTGCTAATCTGAACAATTCCATTGACTTCAGCTATGGATTCAGTGTGGAGGGAACAACTAGCTCACCATTTGTTGCCTTAGGAAGCATTCCCTACATAATTCCCATCCTTTAATGATTACCATTTATATCGTACCATCCATTTAATATGGAAAGTGTCCCAACTTGAAGTTGAAATCTAAATATTTTTAAAATGAGAGTCCAAGGCAGGGAAGGAATCTTGAGAGGTTTGTGCAAAATCCTGGTCAAGGTATGAAGAGGAAAGGAGATTTTTAAGAGGAGCTTTCATCTGATGAAAGTTCGTAAACTTGGAACATCAACATTGCTCCTCTCCATGCAGTTGCTGACTGGCCTATTATTACGTATTTGATGCATTTTCAGTTTTATGTGAAATATCCATCTTCTGCAGTTTTAGTTTTATTTTCAAACTGATGATGGAAATATTGGAGATGGTCAGAGCTTTGTGGTCAGGAGGATTATTTGGGAGCTTTCTGTAGTTAGTTATCCAATAAACATTTCAATTCACTATCATGCACATTTTATCCCTGTACACGTGAATGGCCATTAGTAGTTTAGTTTAGAGATACAGCGCGGATACAGGCCCCGCGGCCCGCTGAGTTTGCACAGACTAGCGATCCCCACACATTAACACAATTCTAAACACACTAGGGACAATTTTACACTTGTAATAAGTATACAAACCCAAGCCAATCAACCTACAAACCTGTACGTCTTTGGAGTGTGGGAAGAGACTGAAGATCTTGGAGAAAACCCACACAGGTCACGGGGAGAACGTACAAACTCCGTACGGATAGTACCTGTAATCAGGATCGAACCCGGGTCTCCGGCGCTTTAAACGCTGCAAGGCAACAACTCTGCCGCTGCGCCAATGTGCTGCCCCAAGTAATTGGATGAAATGAAAATAGTATTCCATTGATAATGAATGATATGATAATAATGGAATGATAAGTATTTCATTATTTTCATGACAAGATTTATAAATGGCAGGGATTGAGATTTCAGGAGATGAACCTTATGTTACAGAATCCACTCGAATAAAACAGCGATAATGTCGATATGACTGGTTCAATAATATCATCATTTCAATTCAATTTTTAATGTACATAATGTAATTTTTAATGTACCATGGCACTTCACTGTAGCATCATCTAACACAGTTTGGCATCAGGCCATGTCATGAGACATGGCAGGAGATGACCAATAGGTTTTAAGAAGCGCTACAGTGGATGAAAGACAGGTGGACCAGAGGGCAATTCTGAAGCAATGCTTTGACTGCTGAAGGCTTGGCCAGTTAAGCTCTTGAGCTTTTGATTAATGATGTCTCCTAAGATTATACTGGTAAGGGATCTGGTATTGGTGGTGCTGTTGAATATCAAAAGTGTTCATCATTCTTTTCCTTGATGGAATTCCAAAACAGACTGTGAGACCGTCAGACATCAGTAGTGATCGCAGATGCTTGAATCATGAATAAAAAACAAAGAGCTGGAGAAACTTAATGGGTCGGACAGCATCTGTGCAGGGAACTGAGCAGTTGACCCATCTTTCCAATCCAAATGTTTTGTCCATTTCCCTCCACAGATGCAGCCTGGCCCTCTGAGTTCCTCCAGGACATTGCCTTTTACTGCCAGGTGTCTGTGGCAGGGGCCTGAATACCTTCTCATGTAGAAGCAAGGGGCAATCTCTGGCAACAATGCATCTCTGCGCATTACATGAGTTCAATGCCTTTTATGCCCATGTTGAACAGGCAGACAAAGTTCCATCAAGGCATATCACCCACTCTCCGCTGGCTCTGTCCCATACATCTCATTTGCATTCACAACAGTAAACTTTCATAAAGTTGCCGCCTCAGATGGAGTCCCAGAACATGTCCTGAAATTGTGCACCATACAACCAGCTACAATCTTTGCCAACATCTATAACCTCTCTCTTCAACAGCCCTGTCCCCATTTGCTTTAAGAAAACCTCCTTTATTTCATTCTCCCAGAAAATAAAGTGAATTGTCTTAATTGACTACTGTTTATTGACTCCTGTTCATTGAGATGCTGCCTGGTCTGCTGTTACATTTTGTATTCAATGCAAGATTCCAGCATCTGCAGTTCCTTGTGTCACCACAAACTAACCTGGCTCCTTCACACTGATGTGGTAAGCAAGAAAGTGCTTTACTTTCTTCTGCATCTGAGAATTCTGTCCATCTTCTACAGATGTGCTCCAGATAGTTGTCTGACGGGATGCATTGTGGTATGGTGCATCTCAGTCTGGTATGGTTATGCACTTGACTACCTGAACCTGCATGACCCAATCCTTTGCAGGCTCATTACTTCCTTCCATCCAGACCATCTTCAAGGTGCAATACATCAGGGAGTCTGGAAGTCTCACCAACGATGCTTGGCACCCTGGCAATTGCTTATTTTCTCTAGTACCTTCTGGTAGAACATAGAAGAATTTGAAAGCATAGTCTACAAGACTTAAGAACAGCATCTTCCTTACTGCTGTCACCCCTGAACCAATTGCCTCTTTCATACACCTTTCCTGGGGATACTTCCATGTACTAATTTCCTCTTCACTCTGCCTCATTCAGTTATATATTTTTTTCATTACTTTAGAGTTCAGTAAAATCTTTGCAACATTCTGCTGCTTTGTACTCATTGTTGTATTTGCTGATAATTTATTATTACTGTATGTCTACTGTTTACTGAATCAGCGTGAAAACAAGGATTCTCTAAAACATCACATATGCTATAGAAAGTATTATGACAGCATGCCACTCAGCCTGGTATGGCCATTGATTTTGACTGCTTCCACCAACAGGAAGTGGTGAATGTAGCCCAGTCCATCACAAGCTCATCACCCCCTTTTTTGCAGTTAATCTTCATGGTGCATTGCATCAGGAAACCTGGAATAATCGTCAAGGATACCTGCCAACCTGGCCATTTGCTTTTCTCTCTTCTGCCTTCTGGGAGAAGATACAGGAGCTTGAAAGCCCAGGGATCCAGTCCTACTAACAGCTTCTTTCCCACTTCTATTAGACTGGTGAACCAGTCATCCTTTTGACTTCCCTCCCTCCCCGGAGGTGCTGCAATGTGTTTATTATTCACTCTACCTTATTTGGTAATTCTGTTGTTGAACTTTGTTTTCACTACTTTAGATTTCACTCCAATCTCTACAACATTCTGCTGTTTTACTTTTGTTGTACTTTATGTATTTATTGCCTACTCTGTCTCTGTGTGCTTCATGCTAACTAGGAATTTCATTGCACCCTAGTGTATATGATAATAATCTGGAAATGGTTACAATGTAGTACCTTCACGAGGTAACTTACTGTCAGCCCGTGCCTTGGTGTTGTTCAGGTCCCATGAAGATTGTCATCCAAGGAATCTTGCATGGAACTGATGACTTTTGTACCATTTTACCAATTGTTGAGAAAAAACTTATTGCACATGTTTTTGCTTGGTTGGATTTGGGGATAAGCTGCCATTGGCCACTCTGTACTTTTTCAAATAGATATCAGTGTCCTACTTCAACTGTAATAATTTGGCTGGAAACATAATTTGTGTTTTCTGCATATTTCAGCAATACGACCAAAATAATTTTCAGGCCAATATCCACAACTATATCCAATATGTTTGGCCACCTTTAATATCATTGAGACATTAAAGCAGATGTGTTGATGAAAGTGATGCTAGATACTGGACTAACATGAGAGGGATGGTTCCCCTCAACGCAATATTCCACCTCTGCACCAATTCCAAGATTGCTGGCCATTGGGGGGGGGGGGGGGGGGTGGGGGGGGGGGGGGGGGGGGGGGGGGGGGGGGGGGGGGGCCTTTCTGGGGGGGGGGGGGGGGGGGGGGGGTCAAGCACAGGGGGGGGGCTTTCTGGAGCGTTAGCATGGGTATTGTGGGTCAAGTCAAGCACAGTGAGTGCAGGGCCAACATTCCATTTCAATCCATTTCAAGTCAAGTCAAGTCAATCCATTTCAAGTCAAGTCAATCCATTTCAAGCACAGGGCAGGCCAAACAACTCATTGCATTGTCATTTCATTTTCAATTTTGCATTGCAGTTTCAAGCACAGGCAGGGCAGGCCAAACAACTCATTGCATTGCCATTAAGGGCTAACAAATTATTTATTGCAAGTACATTGCAGACTCACAGTTCAGTTGATTCACAGCTTAGAATCACAGTTGTGGCCTCTCCCTCGTGATCTTCCAGAGTGACTGACTCACATCCAGGCATCCGGGGTTTTATAGTCCTTTAAAGGGCGTTACCTTCATCATGGTGATTGACAGGCGAGATGACCAATTAGCCGATCTCAAGATGTTTTAAACAATCATAACCTTTATTTTTCATCGATCGGAAAAATCCTTGGGGCTGCCTCAGCGGAGGAGGACTGTAAGATGGCCAAAAATCACAGAGATATTTCTAAAATCAATATACAGCGCAGACAGGAAGTGGTCAAGGTGAGACCTTTAGTTATATAGATGTGACTTACATCCCCTCAACACCTATTTTAGTAGTTATGTACGGAAATACATGGAAGACTTAGCCATTGATGATACCATCTTGCAACACTTAACATCACACATAGAAACATTCTACTCTTTACATTGCAAATACATTCTCCAAATAAAGTTCAGTTTGAAGAGCACTGATCTGTATGTTGAGTGTAATCAATAGGTGGTAATCAGTTGTGAATCTTTTGGCCTTGTTTTATCTGAAGTAATGAGGCATCAGTGAATGTGGACTCAATGCTGCAGACTCCCAGGGTAATCCCACTCAACATTCATAATCACTGCATTCCACTTTCAATTGGTCACATTTGTTGGTCGAAATGATGTTGACAGAGATGAAGTGTGAGTCTGGAATTCTTGGTATGACCTTGTAAGGGTATTGCTGAATTGCGGCATAACTCTCCCAGTTTCTCACAAATCCTCAGAATGCAATTCGTGTAATGGGGCTACAATTAAATGAACGTTTTGATCTGATACCTGGATCATTACAGATTGATCCAGCTCCCTTTGATCTAACAAGATTGTTTTACATCTGTGCGCCAATGAAACTTTACTCATTTGTGAGGCAGACATTAGCCATATGTGCTTGAGAAGCTGGCATTGTAAAACAAACCATGCAGCCTATTCTGTAACTATTCAGAATCCAAATCGTGGTCAACTAATACGGCAACAATGAACATAGAATATAGAAACGTAGAGCACAGGAACAGGCCCTTCCACCCACAATATCTGTGCCGGAGGTAATGGCAGGATCAACAAATCTAAACTGCCTGTACGTGATCCATTCCCTGCATATTCCTGTGAGGGAGGGTGAAGTGGAGGGGGAGGGAATGCCGGGGCATGAGGGGGAATGGAGGATGATAGGGGTAGGAAGAGGGATGGAGAGGAGCAGTTGGAGGAGGGTTGCCATGACTCGCGTCACAACGGGGATCTGTGGTGTCACAACGGGAACCTGTCAGCCGCGCCTGCGCAGTTGGGGGCTATGGGTGAGTGGTGGAATATTGTGTTGGGGGATCAGGGCCCAACGGGTCCCACTTGGCCTAGTTCTGTATAAAAACCTGCCCTGCACATCTCCTTTAAACCTTGGCCCTCTCATCTTTAAAGCTATGTCCTCTCATCTTTGACTTCTCCACCCTTGGAGAATGGTTTTGACTGTCAACCCTATCCATGTCTCATAACCCCATATACTTCCATCAGATCTTGTGAATTTATCTAGTTTAGTTTAGTCTATTGTCATGTGTACCAAGGTACAGTGAAAAGCTTTTGTTGCATGCTAACCAGTCAGTGGAAAGTCTATACATGATTACAATCGAGCCGTCCACAGGGTACAGATACATGTTAAAATAAAGAACGTTTAATGCAAGGTAAAGTCCGATTATAGATAGTGCACGGGTCTTCAATGAGATAGATAGTACCTTAGAACCACTCTCTAGTTGTTGGTTGGATGGTTCATTTTCCTGATAACAGCTGGGAAGAATCTGTCTCTCAATCTAGAGGTATGAGTTTTCACACATCTGTACCTCTTGCCCGATGGGAGAAGAGGGAATGAGAATGGTGAGATTTGTCCTTGATGATGCTGGTGGCCTTGCGTGCAGTGTTGATAGATTTCTTACCTATTGGTTGCATTGACTTTGTTCGAGTAAATAGAAGTGGCTGCTGCACCTTCCATTCTCTATATGGATAGATCTGTCGCATAATGTGAAGAAAACCTGTGATTAAAGATAAAATGACTACATGGGAATGACTAAATAACTAAACATGAAATGGAGATAGGGGTATGAGCTTTAAGAAGGCAGCACAGTAGTGCATTGGTATTCAACCCAGGTCTTAGTCTTTAATGTCTGGGACCTAGGTTGAAAACAGATGAAAAATAAGTCAATCGACACATGAAGTTGAGAAGTTATCTGATGATGGTCTATGCATGTTTTTGTGCAGATTTTGTTCTTGTCTTGTTAATACAGGGGATACTATTGTCACTGGCAAGATATTTTAATGCCCTTCCCTTCTCACACTTGAGACAGTACTGATAATGATGATGAAAGAACTGCAATGTTTCCAAGTCAGGATGATGAGGGAGTAGAAAGGGATCGTCCAGTGTTTAAGAAGGAACTGCAGATGCTGGAAAATCGAAGGTACACAAAAAAGCTGGAGAAACTCAGCGGGTGCAGCAGCATCAATGGAGCGAAGGAAATAGGCAACGTTTCGGGCCGAAACCCTTCTTCTTCCAGGTTGTGTTGCTCCTTTCTGCTTTTCGTGGAGATTGCAAGTCTGGAAATACTTTAGATGACGCTTTGGTGAATAACTGCAATGCAATTTACAGATGATATTGGCTGCAACCACAGCGTGCCGGGGGAGTGTAAACCTAGGGTGGAGAATGAGATGCCAATCAAGTGGGAAACTTTATACTGAAAGATATTAAGCTCCTTGAGTGTTGTTTAACATTAATCCAAGTAAATTAAGAGAATTCCGTAACCACGTAACCCGAGCCTTGCAGATGAGGAAACACAAGTAGGTCAAAAGTGGAATCAGATGCCTTAGTCGGCATCTGACCTGGTTTTGGAATTTTAATGTTCATTTGGTTTTGAGTTAAGCTTATGTTCATTGGTGGTGGTGGCATGAGATTGATTTTGGTAATGTTGTTGGGAAGGGAATGGACAGTTGACGCTTTGGATTGAGACTCTTCACCTAGATTGAAAGAGTAGAGAAGAAGTAGCTGGTGTAGAGAGGGGTGAGGTAAGAGCTAAAAAACAGAGTTGGAGAACAATGGAAATTACAGGAGGGAGCAGCGAGGGAGGGCTTCAAAGAACTCCCATTGAAGAGAGGATGGATTCTTCTTCAAAGAAGACACATCTTGAAGAGACTTCACTGGAGTAGTAAAGGGCCTGTCCCACTTGGCCGTCATTTGCGTGCCATTTATGCGACCTGGTAGCTTGTGGGTAGCGCGGGACGGGCGCATGGAGTGGCGTGGAAGAGTGTCGAAGTGCGCACGGTATCGCGCAGCGCTCCGGGATTTAATTCTGCACGAAATCTTCGTGCACCACGGTCCTGTCGCGTAAATGACGGCCAAGTGGAACACCCTGGCGCGGCGCAACGTCTTACCTCCAACAGCAGCAGAAGCAGGCAAGCTCAGCCTGGGGCTCACGGCCGTTGCGGACCCGGATCCGCCCCCGCTCCTACTCCCAGAGCGAGGCCAAGACGATTGGAGATTGACACAAAATGCAGGAGTAACTCAGCGGGACCGGCAGCATCTCTGGAGAGAAGCAATGGGTGACGTTTCGGGTTGAGACCCTTCTTCAAACTGAAGAGTCTCGACCCGAAACACCATCCATTCCTTCTCTCCAGAGATGTTACTGGTCCCGCTGAGTTACTCCTGCATTTTGTGTCTATCTTCAAATGACGTCACGTGCTCCAGACGGCTGTGCGGACGCATGATGATGCGCGCGACCATCGCGTGTCAGTCACTACTGGCCTGTTGTGTAAATGACGGCCAAGTGGGACAGGCACTTAAGACTGCAGATGCTGGAATCTGCTCCCTTCTGTGATCACCACTATTCTCTATTTCCCTCAACAGATATTTCCCTAAACTACTGAGTACCCCCAGCTGCTCTTTTTATTCCTTCAGCATATGATTGATTTCCAACTATCTGGGTGAATGACCAGACACCAGCTTGAACGGTGGTTTCCCTTCACTTTCCATCCATTTGCATTTGTCAGAGGGTGGTAAATCTGTGGAATTCTTTACCACAGATAGATTCTTGATTAGAATGGGTGTTAGAGGTTATGGGGAGAAGGCAGGAAAATGGGGTTAGGAGGGAGAGATAGATCAGTCATGATTGAATGGCAGAGTAGACCTAATGGGCTGAATGGCCTAATTCTACACCCATCACATGATCTTATGAACATTTTAAGACACACTCAATCAATTACCTTCTTTAACATGGACATCACTTCCTCTAAACTCACCAATTCCATATTTAGTGGAAGGCAATAAAGAGGAATGGACAGTGAGGAGGTTGTTAATGAGAAGTGCTGCTCATGGACAGAGATTAATTGGAAGGCTCTTGCGAAGAGATGGGCCGAGTGGCCTCATTCTGTGCCATTATTCCCAAGCTTTACAGTTTACTAATAAATTGTACATCTTTCAATAAAACCTGTTGCTTTTAAGATTGAGGTCTGCATTTTGACCAGGATGAAAAAAAGGGGAATGAATTTCAAAATGCTCCAGAGATTGCTTTTTTAATGGTATCCTCTGAAGTCTCTGTGTTTGGATAAGTAGAGAGCAGGAGATGGCAGCAATCACCCAGAGAAAAGCACTGAGGTTGAGAAATTGCATTAAGTCTTCAATGTTTATTGCAATGGCCCTCTGAGTCCGCAGAGGAAGATCAATACCAGCTGCTTGTATATCAAGCTGAAGTTTATCTGAAGAATTCTTTAAGACTAAGATTTTATTTCATTCTTTAAAAACGATAAGACGAGACAATGTTGCTGAATACTGACAAGAGTTTTATCTATCGAACTGAGAAAGTATTGAATCTTGTGTAGCACCTCAATATAAATAAACCATTCTAAAGCACACAGTAAGCAGTTGAAAATATAAAAATTGATGAAGGGTGGTGACTGAAAGCCACATTTGATGGGTTTTGAGAAACTTCTAAAAGGAGAGAAGGCGGGAGAGATGCAAACAAAACAAAGAATGTGCCAGAGTTCAGGGGCACGTTGGCTGAATGTCTTGCAGTTTAAAGAGAAGCAAGTCGAATGAAAGGTGAAGAACAAACCTAAAGGATGAACATTTGAGAAACACTAGCTTCAAAGACATAATGGTGGTGGGGAGGGTTGGGGCATTGGAAGCAACTTGAAACGTAAGCGGGCAGAGACCTAGTGATGATCAGCAAGCCCGGGGCAACAGTGGTGTCACGCAGATTAGGGTGGAATAGGATTTGTTTTGGACTGGTCAAAATTAATATTGCTTAGGACCCTAGAGGAACACATTATAGGTGTTTGAATGCTGTTGGGTAGGGTTGAAGAGCTGGAATTAATGGTTTGGAGGATAATTTTAAACCCACCATTCAGAATCACTTATAAGTGTCAATAGACAATTCCTGTCAATCCACTCCACTTGGCAGGGGGATAGTTATCTTGTGCGTATGTTTCTGTGCTTTAGCTTAAGGTGGGTTACACCAATATGCAGATCAGTGTAAGTCATGCTGAACACTTAAATGGTGACAATAAAACAGAGAGCCGGTTAAGCTGCATGTGGAGTATTGTGTGAATTGTTGGTCACCCCATTAAAGGAAGGATATGGAGGTTTGGAGAGAGTGCAGAAGAGATTTACCAGGATGCTGCCTGGATTAGAGGTTGAACAAACTTGGATTGTTTTCTCTGGAGAATCCGAGGCTGAGGGGGAGAGCTGATAAAAGTTTAGAACATTATGAGAGGGATTGATAAGGTAGACAGTGACTAATTTAATCCCAGGGTGCAAATATCAAATACTAGATGCCATGGCGAATGTTTAAAGGAGTGCAAAGCAAGTTTTTTATGCAGAGAATGGTGGCAGAGCGGTAGAGTTGCTGCCATACAGCGCTTACAGCGCCGGAGACCCGGGTTCGACCCCGACTACGGGTGTTGGTTGTACGGAGTTTGTACGCTCTCTCTGTGACCTGCGTGGGTTTTCTCAGAGATCTTCAGTTTCCTCCCACACTCCAAAGACATACAGGTTTGTTGGTTAATTGGCTTGGTGTATGTGTAAAATTGTCCCTAATGTGTGTAGGATAGTGTTAATGTGCAGGGATCGCTGGTCGGCGCGGACTCGGTGTGCCTAAGGGCCTGTTTCCTCGCTGTATCGCTAAACAAAACGAAAAAAATGCTAGGTGTATGGAACGCACTGCCAGGGGTGGTGGTGGAAGTAGATACAATAGTGGCGTTAAAGAAGCTTTTAGATAGGCACCTGGATAAGCAGGGAATAGGTGGATATACTATAGATCACAGGCAACCAGAAGACATTAATTTAATTTGGCATCATATTCAGCACAGGCACACGGGTTGAAGGACATGACATTGTGTTGTACAGTTCTGTATGTTATGCTGCATGTTCTATGCTTCTGTGTGTGCTCTTCTTCTAAGGAGAGCCATTACATCCTCTGCTATTCTTCTGCCTTCCCTAATTGGATTAACCGAGAAACTGTCCAATCTTTATTTTTCTGGTTTCTTTACTAGAAATGTCAAAGAGCAGATTCGAAGCTGGACCTTATAATGGATGTCCGGATCATCTGAATAACAATGATCATGCCTTTATACATCTTTTCCTTTCTGGCAAGGAGATGTCTTTACCCAGTTCCAAAGAAAAAAAAAATAGCTGCCTGTAATGTCGACACTATGCTTAAGCTTTTTACTTTTCCTCCTTCTAAACGTCATTGTACCTTTGTCTTTGTGAGAATTGATGTAGTTACTTTGCCATATTGAACTGTGCTCCTTAATTAAGACTGCAGAGGCCCAAAAAGGGAAATGTTTCACCAAAGATACGATTATTCGTGATTTAAATATGAAATTCACTGTTCTCCTGCTTTTCATTTCAAGTTTTTTGCCTCATTTCCATTGATTTTATTTGCATTTAAAAGGCAATGTACTAACATTAACGCGATTCTTAACCAGATTAAAAGTATAAGAGGATAATATGAAATATTCATTAATAGAAATCCCTAGAATGTCCTTTGTGCCGCTACAGGAGCAAAAGAGGAGAACAAGGCAAATATGAGAACTAGGTATTTCTAGGTTCCAGGATACCTTTTGTACAATAATATATCCTTTCACCTATCATTTCAAAACGTGTCAGAATTTAATATCAGAACCCAAAATGTGTAGGGATAGCATGGAGCAAGGTGGTTGGAGGACGGGACAGATATCAAGAAGAATGCTTTCATGTTTCCAACTCCTGAATGTTTTCCATTAATCTCTCCTGTAAATGAACATGTAGCTCTTGAGTTTGAGGAGGACAGAGAAACAGTCTTGATTGTGACAGTCACATACACATACATGCACGGAGATATACGTGCAACATGTGTAGGAAGGAGCTGCAGATGCTGGTTTACACCTAAGATATACACAAAATGCTGGAGTAACTCAGCAGGCCAGCATAGAGAAGGAATGGGTGATGTTTCGGGTCGAGAACCTTCTTCTGACCTGAGACGTCACCTATTCCTTCTCTCCAGAGATGCTGCCAGTCCTGCTGAATTACTCCAGAATTTTGTGTCTATATGTACAAAATTATATTTGTTACCAAAGCTAACAAATAAAGATTACCCACTTGCGATGTTTTGCAACTAAGTACGGTTGAGTAACTTTATTGTCACATGTACCAAAATACAGTGAAATACTTAGTTATGCATACAATCCAGTAAAATCATACTATACATAAGCCCAATCACACGTAAGTAAAAGAGTGCATCCATTGTAATGTAAAAAAGTAGATTTCTTCTGAGACAGTAGACATAGAGTCACCTCGATTCTGAGGTTTCTGCAATCCTCGTGTAACTTTTTTACTATAAGACTCAGTGGCTTCAGGAGAAACAAATGTTAAACAACGTTGCTTAAAAAAACATACAAGGACTGAAAATAAAATTAATAAGTTTTGCAATCAACGATAATAGACTAAGATGTTTATCTTGCTTATATTCAGATTTCAATAATGGAGATTCAGTATTCAATAAGAATTATATATTATAATTTCCAGATGTAACTGTCGGTGTTGCATTATATTTGTTTATTATGCACTAATGAAATCTTTTTTTTTAAATTTATGGTTCTTTGCAGAAGGAATGAACTGCATGAATAAAAACCATGGATGTGCTCACATCTGCCGAGAAACTCCGAAGGGAGGAATAGCCTGTGAATGCAGGCCTGGGTTTGAACTCACAAAGAACCAACGGGAGTGCAAGTGTAAGTCTCAACCATTTACTCGTGCCTCGGATAACATTTATATTGCTGTATTAAAGATATTTCCTCATCGGAAGGTAGTCAGAAGCTCTGTGTGGTATGATTTTTATCTCTGTTGCTCGCCTGAGAAAAATACTGGCGGCTTTGAAATTGCAACCTGCGTCATGAGAGAGATAAAATGCTCAACCAACGGTAGATATTTGCAGCTCTTGATCCCAATTTTGACGTTGGTCTTGGAGGGTTGCACAGGGGTGGGTTTGACCTGGGAATGAATTGGAACTGGGAGCATTGATTCTAAAAAGTGAGAGTGCGAGTGGACTAGGGTACTGAGAAATATGAAAAATAATCAACAAGAATTTACATTTGTTATATTCCAGCCTGCACTTGACTCAAAATTCATGTGTCCAAATATTGAAGCATGACAAAGAACATTCTTTGTTATGATCCATCCAGGCATTCAGTTGCCTGGAGCCTTCTGGTAAGACTCATCAGTGAACTTTTGCTTAATGCAACAGAAGAGGAGAAAAAAAAAATTGGCATTGGAAATAATAAAATTCCTTTGGAAAAGATAAACATCTGTTTGATGGGGTTGTATTGAATGATCCAATTTTTGAAGGTCTTTGCAAAAGGAGAGGAACGTGTTCGCAGTGTTGAACAGGATAACAGCAGAGGTACCAAATGATACCAGATTTGGAAGGATTGATTTAAGAACGAAGAATACATAAACTACACCTCTCCAATTTTTGCATTTAGGTTAAATGAGGTGATTCAAGACCATAGACAGAAATAAATTACTTTCTTAACCCGAAGGATTCCAATCGAGAGGATTCTATTTTAAAATTAGAGATGGTGAGATCAGAAGGATTTTTGACGTGAAGCTTTCTTCTGGATCTTCAAAACAGGCTCAAATTTTAATGAATAACTAACCAGAGTTTTGCACGCAGTTCATAAAGAATTGTTTTCTAACAGCCTTTTTTAATGGTGCTTGGCATCACTGTTGTAAAACTAAACAAATAAGAGGTCATGGAACACCAAAACTGGCAGCATTGGGTACCAAAATAAATACTGGACATATATGGGCAGAAGATGGTGTAATAATGGTTCAATGTTAAAACTCTTCCATCCAGCACTTAGTTAAATTAGCCAGTCTCTGTTACCCTGTTCATGCCAAAACCAAAGGCAATATAAGAAAGAGAATTATTTTAGGCATTGAGCTATTATTTACATAGTTATTTAGAGATCCAGCATGTAACCATGGGTCTTGGGTCCTTTGGCCCACCAAGAACACGCCGACCATCGATCACCCGTTCACACTAGTTCTATGTTTTCCCACTTACTCATCTATTCCTTATACACTCGGGGCAATTTATAGCAGCCAATTAACGTACAAACCCGCATGTCTTTGGGATGTGGGAGGAAACCGCAGCATCCGGAGGAAACCCACGTGATCATAAGGAGAATGTGCAAATTCTTCACAGACAGCACCCGAGGTCAGGATCGAACCGGAATCTTTGATGCTGCCTGGCCGCAATTCTACCAGCTGCACCCACTGTGCAGCCCTTAAATAATGGTGACAGATTTGCTGTACATTCTTTCCTTTTCATTTAAATTAAAAAATGCTATCATCTGTTAGATATTTACAAAGATAATATATGCCCCCTGTGGTCAATCTGTACTGTACAAAACAGCCAACAGTCTTAATTAATGGCAGTCATTGGGAATTGTGGAAGAAGGGGAGCAAAGGAGTGTTTTTCTAAATTATGGTAACCGGGCCTTCCTAGCTTGTCCTTTGATCCGAACATCTAGGATTACCATATTCATATTGGCAGAGCAAAACAAGATGTTCCAGGGTTTCACCCGACAAGAGCCATCTGTCTCAGAAATAACAAATCACAACCTTGGCCCCACTGTGAAACTCACTTGTATAAACACAATTCTAATCCAATAGTGAGGCAGAAGAGAAATGGGAGAGCAGAAGCATGAGGTCAGTGCAGATTCAAAAGCACATTGAGGAGTTCTGAGACTTTTTGGCCATGAAATGGGCAAACAATATTTTAAGATTATTTTCTCCCCTCCATTCAGTGGACTTAGCAGAGAACACAAATTTTAACACAACACAATTTGTAGCCATTTTATGAGAGGAATATGCCTCTATTCCACAAGATAAGACGTACTGCCTTTCCCTAACATATTTTTTCTCTGTGGTTCCAATACAAACCAAGTTTCTCCTTCTTGGTGTGGGACAACAAATGAAAGGCAGTGCCTTCGAAACTCTTCCAATGCCACAACTGGTGGTCAAAGCATTGTACCAAAGGTCCATCATGGCCTTAGCATCAAACTAAACATTTTCACCGATTTATTTCAGTATGCCTTTACACCAAGAAAAATAGAAATTAGCAACCCCCTAATTCCAGCTACACATTAAGAACAGTTGAAATTATGTTTGGAAGGAGAAAGCATCAAGTTTTGGTCATCTTTAGGTGGTACCATGCCACAGGATGGTGAGGAATGCCTTGACCCTTAAAGTTCTTGGTAGAAGTGGGGAAAAGGTACAACCCTTGCTGGTCCTGATGGCCTGGGGATGTTTTACAGTTTAGGCAGAGATAATAAGGAAGAGTTGCCAGGAATGAACTTTAAAAGCCTCACTAACTTGTTATTAGATTGTGAGTTTCGCCTTTTTTATTGATTTAGCTTTGATCCAACGAGAGAATGTGGATAACACTCTCCAAAGAATGGAGTTGCTGTCAAGGAGCTCAATGTTCCAAGAAAATGTCTGACAAAAACTACTTGAATGGTTTTTCTTTTAATTGATTGAAAATGTGCTCTGGATTAGATCACATTTTTTTTTCTAACAAGTAGCATATTTTCGAACAAAATAAACTAACAAAAGAAACATTCCCAAGATAGTTTGCTTCTCCACTATGAAAGGCGATAGTTTCAGCTGTGGTTAGATAAGGATCTCAAAATATGTTCTTTGACACATTTGTCAGTCACTGTTACCCTCCAGCATTTATTGAGGCAGTAATATATTTTCTCTCTTTAGTGACGTGTAACTATGGAAACGGAGGTTGTCAGCATACGTGTGATGACACTGATCAAGGGCCGAAATGTGGATGCCATCTGAAATTTGCCCTGCACTCTGATGGAAAAACATGCGTTGGTGAGTGGCTGGCTCAGACCAAGATGTTGCAAACAAGGACAAGAAACAGGGCTGTGGAGTTGAGAAATCTGATGTAATCACTCAGGGAAATGGCTTGGATTTACAATTTCATATACCATTGCCACATATAATGGGAAACAGAGATGGTCAATGAAGCCTGCCAACAATCTGATGGTGAGGCTTGGATGGGTTCACAGATTTCAGAAGACTTTGAGGATAGAGGTGGGAGGAGGGATCAAAAAAGGGGTGATTTGACCAACGTTCTGTTGCCAGAAAAGAAGTTAAGTAAATATGACCTGATTTCTTTCCAAAGGGCAGTAAAACAGAGAGCAGTCTTGATGTGCTCTTCATGCTTGCAAAAAGAAAACAAAATGTTGATTAAAAAATTGACTTGTACAAGAGGGGTCTGGGAACTGCAAGTGCAAACTCTTATCCCATCCATTCAATGTGAGAGAGGCCCATTCTTCTGAGTCGTCTACTCTCATCCCTTGGGTCAATAAATGGTGAATTTTGGAGCATTAGAAAAAATGACAAATGTTGACAAAAATATCGCTTGTTCTTGTTTCATTTCCAAATGAGGAAATAAATCACAGCATTGGGCAGTAGACCTGTTGTGTAAGATTTAGTGACTTCTGGGTAGTGTATTTATGTTGGATACGATATTACAAGGATGAATCATTTGGAATACCCAACCGAGCTAGTCAAAATTTTGCATATCTGTTCCAAAAAGCGCACACAGTTTTTCGAGGGTCAATCCATAGATCTATGTGGTATTTTGTCATTGGCTTTGGCTCCATTATATCTGGCCCCAGCTCTGTGTAAACATTTATTCAGTGTAGTTTAACATCCTCCCCGCAACATTTGTACTGTTAACATATTTTGTACTTAAACTCTGTGCTGACGAATTTTGCTTTAGCAGCATGGTTAACCTGTTATAAAAATCCCAAAGCATAAAACTGCAGATGCTGGAAATATGAAATAAAAAGCACAATTGCAAGAAATATTAGCAGTTCAGGTATATCAGTATCAGCTGTCTGAAGACAAAGAAGAAGAAAAGGAGTAGCTGTCATCTTTGCCTCTAATAACCAGTGAGTTATATCCCTGTGGAATATACTCAAGAGGAAAAAAAATAGGTGTTAGCTGGGTTAAAATTCCGAATAAAAGATAACCAACATTTCCTAAGATACCAAGTGCAGATGCTCAAATCATGTATCATGTGCCTATCCAATTTCTCCTGAGATGTTGCTGGTGAAGACTCCAGTGGTTAAGGTTGGGATCCAAGGATTGAATCTGAAATCATGGCCTTAGGATGTGGGTCTTGGAATACTAGAGATTTGGGTCTTTCCGAGGGGTGTCCAGAGTTTGGGGTCTTCTGGGAGAGGGAGGACATCCTTGAAGCAGTGGTGTAGGATCTAGAGACTAGGAGGCTTGAAAAAATGTAGGAGACCTATATATATATCAAGCTTTTGTTGTTGGACTGGGATCTTTTTACGAGGGCTCTTCAAAGAGTGGTGTTTCTGGTCAACAGGATTCCAGGACAGTCCCATTGAAAATCGTTCCCGAAAATCGTGCAATATAACATAAATTCCCAAGCGTGCACAACATGGTCACAATAACCCCACTTGGATTGGCAAAGACTATGAAGCAATTTATGGGATTCTGTAAAAATAAATGTTGAGTGAAAACTTGAAATGGAAAGTTGGGGAATACAATTGAATGTAATGATGAACCAATGCTTCTGAGTGAGGGTTGATGAGGTGGCTGGTGAGACAGAAAAGGAAAGTTCTGATTATACAGCATTGTTATATGCTATGTACACAGCCTACCTGGCATGTTGAACTGAGGGAAAAATTTAAAAAAAATAAAGGCACAAAGTGCTGGAGCAACTTAGCGGCATCTCTGGAGAACATAGAATATAGGAAGGCATAGATAGAGTGGATGTGGAAAGGATGTTTCTACTGGTGGGAGAGTCTAGGACCAGAGGTCATAGCCTCAGAATTAAAGGGCGCTCTTTTAGAAAGGAGGTGAGGAGCAACTTCTTTAGTCAGAGGGGAATTAATCTGTAGAACTCATTACCACAGAGGGCTGCGGAGGCCAAGTCAGTGGATATTTTTAAGGCAGAGACAACAAAATTCTTGATTAGAGCGGGTGTCAAGGGTTATGGGGAGAAGGCAAGAAAATGGGATTAAAGGCAGAGGTCAGCCAGGATTTAATGGCGGAGTCGACTCAAATTCTACTCCTATAACTTGTGAACTTGTAAACATGGATAGGTGACGTTTTGGGTCGGGTTGCTTCTTCAGAACTTTTTTTAAATCGTTTGACTCACTGAAGCACAGTTTCCCTGTAGCAATTGCAACACCTCTCAGAATTAGTTAGATTTGAAACAAATCATCAAATAAGAAACCATGTTTTTGTTTGGAAACAATTAACACATTTTACGTTTGTTCATTTCTCTTGAATTCTCTGATGGTTGAACATTACATAGTTAGTAGTGTTTGTGTTGGCTGCTGCCATTCAATAGGGAATCATTGCTGGCAGTTTCATTATACTCCCATAGCCCCTAGGATGTAGCTGAGCCAACAGAAAACATTAAGTGCTTGGCATGGATGACAGGATAAAAAGTATTTGAAAAAATGTATGCAGTAAAAGCCCTGAAGGTCCAATACAGTGTCTCCATGAACATCAATATACTGACGGCCTGCAGTGTGGGTGGATTGGGAGGCCAGTCAATAAATAACATTGATCTTACAACAGTGTTGTCAATTTGGAGCTCAGTGAATCAGCTAACACCTTCACGTAAACGCATACAATTGAAATACACAATTATCCACATGGAGGATTCCTATAAATTTGCAGATAGCATCACCAAAGTGGGCTGGATCTTGAACAATGACGAGACGGGTCCAGGAAGAATATAGAGAGCTTAGTAACATGGTGTCAAGCTAACAATCTCTCTATCTATGCATCAAAAAATCCCAGAGTATTATAAAGGACATTTCCCACCCCGGACACTCCCTGTTTGAACTGTTGCCGTCAGGCAGACGGTACAGATCTAGAAGGACAAGGACAAACACACCCCACTGCTATAAAGGCACTAAATGTAGCCGCCAAGGAACGCAGGGGCGATACATACTAAGGGACTGTGGTACACTGTGAAATCGACAGAAGGATGGAGGGTTGGGTGTTTATGCATGCTATTTTCATGATATTTATTTTAGTTGTTTATCTTTTTTAATATTTTACCTTGTATGTATCGTTAGCTTTTAGAAATGTTTGAATGGTGCACTGACTGGCTGACCTTTTAAAATTTCGTTGTACATGGTTCATGTTACAATGACAATAAAGAAACTATTCTATTCTATTGTCAGATTAATGAGGTAGCAGATCTCCTGAACAAATCTCTCATAAACGTATGCCCCTGTCCCACTTAGGAAACCTGAACGGAAACCTCTGGAGACTTTGCGTCCCACCCAAGGTTTCCGTGCGGTTCCCGGAGGATTTTGTCAGTCTCCCTACCTGCTTCCACTACCTGCAACCTCCTGCAACCACCTGCAACCTCCGGGAACCACACGGAAACCTTGAGTGGGGCGCAAAGTCTCCAGAGGTTTCCGTTTAGGTTTCCTAAGTGGGACAGGGGCATTAGGGTGCAGTCCCAATCTTCCAATCTCCCTTTTGAGGGGCCTCGCACTCTTTTTGTTCGCTGCACTTACTCTGTGGCTGTAACACTGTATTTTGCACTCTTTCTTTTTAATTTTCACTACTTGCTATAGTTGTGTATGACGTGATTGTACTCACAAATTATATGATTTGACTGATCAGTACGCAAACTAAGCTACTCATTATATCTTGGCGTACACAACTATAATAAAACACCATCAATACTATTGTTTTACAAGTTTGTATTTGGAGAATCTCCTACCTCCTGAAGAGCCTGAGCATCCTTACTTATTTATATCCTTTTGACCAAGGCCTCCAAGGAACACCTTGAATGAAATGATGAGGGGGAGGTGATTAGGAAAGGAACTTTAGAGGACAGAACTTAGGAGCTGTTGACACATTGGAGAGATGGTCAAGTGGTCATAGCAGAAAACAGTTGACAAAATGACAGCAGAATATGAACATTATTTTATCGAGGATTAGTGAACCTTCATGAGAAATAATTCTAATAGATTTGCTTATTTAAAATAAATTCCTGCTTTTGACGTTACATTAATTGACCTCCTCAAGCAATAAGTTATAGACTGATTTAATGAAGAATGATCAATCAAAAAGATAATAAATAAATGAAGGCTATTCAGCATACCAGAGCTAAACTTCGTCTTGGTCTTGCATGCAACAGCATGTCTGCTCATCAACTTGGTTATTCCTGTCTTTTTTTTAATGTATTATTTATTACTTTATATATTTTGAACTAACATTATTGTTTGCTCTTTTAAACATTGTTCCTTACTATCCTCCAGCAATACACAAAGTACTGGAGGAACACAGTGGGTTAGGCAGCATCTGGGGAGGAATGGACATTGTTTTGGGTTAGGACTCCTTACTTATCATTGTTGTTTGGGATTGAGTTTGCACTTTGCACTATTGATGCTCTTTTATAGCCACCAGTCCATAATCTGCATCACAGGTATGATCCACATCAAGTTATCAACTCCACTGCCCTTCCATCCTGGAGTGAATGGATACACTACCTTAACGTAAAATTTAATTGACTGAGCGGTGTAATGTGCTGTATAAACATGCGGTACTAAAAAATGTAATTCCACCTGTTTATAGGCCTATGGATTTAATATGGAAAAGCTGTTCTGTATTTAACTGATTTGTTAAGAGATTTAGAGAGGATCTGTTTAAATTCAGTGTCATGTGATGTTTATGTAAGACATGTGGAGCTGATCAATTGACATTAATTAGATGGTGTTATCATATGACTCCAAGTCATTACTTGCATTTTGCTTCAGGCAGATTTCTAGGAAGCTCAGCACATTGCAAATCATTTTTATTCACGGTAATATACGCAGTGTCCGTTCTGCAGAGTTATTATACTTTTGATTTTTACCTCAGGAAACCCACGCACTAATCTCAAATTCTATTAGTATTCAGCCTGAGGGTTGTGCTTGTTGCTTGAGTTTGACCAGCTTCTGTCAGCATCCTGTGGAGTAGAGGGGAGGAGGAGGAGAGGGGGGTGGGGAAAAATGAGATACTGTCAAAGGGAGGCACAGGGACACAGCAACTAGAGCTGTTTCATCACAATTCCTACAACGCCAGGTTCAATCCTGAACACTGCATTTGCACACTCTCCCTGTGACCACGTGGGTTTCCTATGAGTGCTTTGGTTTCCCCTGGGTTCTCCAGATTCCTCCCATGTCCCAGAGATGTGCAGTTCAGAAGATGAATTGGCCACAATAAATCACCTCTGGTGTTTAGGTGAGTAATAGAAATGTGAGGAGAATTAATTTAGATTTATTTAAAATGGACAGCACAGACCCAGTGGGCTGAAGGGCCTGTTTCCATGCTGAATGACTCTGTTACTATTGGCATTTTTTCCATTGAGAAAGCAATAACGTTTATGTAGGGGAGATGAGGAAGACGGATAACTTTTAAGGACAACAATTTTGGAACAAATTAGTCTTCTTTCAATCATTCATAATTTACAAAATTACTGGCGTTGGGAATCATAAATATGAACAGAGCACATTGGGGATACTTAACAGGTCAGGCAGCATCTGGGGAGAGAGAAGAAAAGTTAATATTTTAGCTTTGCAAAAGTGAGAAAACAAGTGTGTTTTAAGTTGCAGAGAAGCAAGAAGGTCGGAGAGGAAAACAAGATTGTCTGTGTTACCATGAAGACCAAGGAAATCCAGGTGACACAAATGTTGTTGCTGCCATCTAAGAGAGGGCGATGAAAGCTTTCTAATCATAGCTGATGGGGTAAATAGAGTTAGATGGATGTCCGCAGAAAAGGGAGAAAAAAAATGCAGAACACAGCAGTTACTGGACTTCTGAAATAAATGCGAAATCTGGAAATGCTCAGCAGATCAGATAGCAATAATGTTTATGTAGGGGAGATGAGCTAGTAGCATCCACCTGGTGTACCTCTCTTCTAGCAGAGAGAGAAACTGAGTGAACATTACAGGCGGAAGGAATCCCCATAAGGACTGGGCATTCTGACACAACCAGGAAAGATAGGTTGTCTCCATTTATTGAATAAAGTATTGAGTTCTGAGAGCTACAACATGCCTACACAGAAGGGTAGGCCTGTCTTTCTCTTCGGGCCTGACCACAATTTCTCTTACCCATTAACGCCCCATGGGTTTGAAGCATCAATTGGCCTTTACAAATCAGGCTAAACAGAATAAAGTGAAAACACATGACTTTGATTCTGGCGTAAAGAATGGCAACCTCAACAAGACACAAGGGGAGAGTTCCTTTCACAGTGTTAATGAAAGGCAGCAGTTTAAGTCAGGTTGGGGGTGGCAAAAAAGTGCTTTGTTAAATGTATGTACAAGCCTTTGCCAAACTTCCATTCCTTAACTCTTGGGGTTCTCCATTTTGTTCTCCACAGTGTTGGTCGTACCAAAATGGAATAGTACAGCATAGGAGGCACAAGAACTGCAGATGCAGGTTTCTTCAGCAATACACAAAGTGCTGGACTAACACAGCCAGTTAAACAGCATCTGTGGAGGGAATGAACAGACAAAGTTTCGGGTCGGGACCCTTCTTCAGACCGAGTCTGAAATAGGATCACAACCCAAAACGTTGGAATCCATTCCCTCCACAGATGCTGTCTGACTTACTGAGTTCCTTCAGCACTGTGTTTTAGTGCAGCACAGGAACAGGGCCTTCAGCCCACCATGTGACCATGATGCTAATCTAACTAATACCATCTGCCTGCATGTGGTCTATATCCCTCTATTGGATTCCACATAACTGCAGGATGACAGGTATTTCTGTTCAGGAAGTCCTGATGTCCTGAATGTGCATAGTGATGCTAAACTCAGGCGGTATTTAAGATGACAATGTATGACCTCTACCCGCTCTGTCTTCCTTCCCACAGAGACTTGCGCTGTGAACAATGGAGGCTGTGACAGCACGTGTCAGGATGCTGACACAGGCGTCCGCTGTAGTTGCCCGGTGGGATTCACGTTACAGCCTGACAGAAAGACATGCAAAGGTCAGTTCCTGCTCCTTCGCCCACAGACTTACACCCTTCATTACAATGTTAGAATATTCATTTTATACTTGAGCTAATACCGTCTGAAAAAGGGTCTTGACCCGAAACGTCACCCATGCTTGCTCCCCAGAGATGCTGCCTGTCCCACTGAGTTACTCCAGCATTTTATGTCTACCCAGTATTCCCAATCAGAGTAAACCAACAGAAGACAGATACTTGAGTTGCAAATGTTTTTTTTAATATAATTTAACTGCAATATTTATAATATGTTCATTTGGTTGGATAGATCAAAATTGACGATTCGATAAATTGGAACCAATAATCCAGTACTCTGATTTAGATATGAACGTCCACAAATTCATGGAATCAGAGAGGCACTGCACCTTAACTCTGATAGTAACTGTCATTAAATAGATGGCCATAACTTTGTACACTTTCATCGGTTTAATTGTGGTGTTACCCACCTGCTAGTATGTCCATACAATGGAATTTTCTGGCATCTGCTAAAACCTTAAGAGTTTCCCTTTCTCGCTGCACCTAGCATTGATCACATTGAAAACCTGAAGGATTAGAATGACGGCATTGTTTGGAATGAAGGATGGGTAGCTTGATACAAATGTTAAAGATATGGGAGCTGATTGAATATGGCAATGGGAAGGGAGCAAAACCACAGGAACATAGAGAAGGAATTGTAAAGAGCCTGTCCGACTTAGCGATTTTTTCTGCGACTGCCGGCATCATTGATTGATGTATCAGGTCACCGATAAAGTCGCGGCAAGATGCGGTGCGACGCGGCGTGATGACGTATTGACACGCGGTGGTTCCTCAAGTGTCGCAACATTTTTTTTGTCGCCGCTAGATTTTTAAATGTTCAAAATCTTTTGGTGACCCTGATACGTCAGTGAATGATGCCAGCAGTCGCCAAAAATATCACCAAGTAGGACAGGCCCTTAAACAATGAGTGAATGACGGAAAACAGCAGCAAGAGAAGTGCATATGCATTAAGGCAGAGAAAAGAAATAATAAACCAAACAAAAGCAAACAAAAACACTAGAATAGAATTCTAATGTTAATCAGAGTATATCTGTGTACAGAGCCACTGGTCAAAATCTTGAAAACTCTACCTCTGCTCTATATACGAAGAATGTCATCATAGCTCCATAATGGAAGCATCCAATATAAATGGTAAGATGCTGTAATGTCTTCTACCGGCAGAATTCTGTATGGAGGATGCAGAATTCCTATGTCAAGCACAATTTCTATAAATTAAAAATCAACTAATAAGAGGTTAACCGCTCAGAATTGACTGTGATTGTGGAGATGTGAGGATTTGGTTTTACGCAGACTGTGGTTATGATCAGAAAAAACACTGTCTGCAAGGACAGTGGAAATGGGATCAATTACCAAAAATAAATTAAATGGAGAACTGAGAAAGAAAAATTCACCAGTTTACAGGGAAAGAGAAGGGTAATGGGACTGATAGGATTTGCTCTTCCAGACACCTGCATAAACTTAATGGCCGAATGGACTCCTTCTGTGCAAATTTGTAAATTTATCTTCTTATCCCGACCCATCATCAACGTGTTAGCTATAAGCGTTATCAGCCTCCTCCATATTAATCCTCATCCCTTTTATTACCTACTTTCCGATGTACTGAGATTTTGGAAGCACCCACTTCCTTGGTAAAGACCAATGAAAAGCACGGATTTAGAATTCCAGTGATGCCTTCTGCCTCTATGATCACCTTCTTTATCTGTCACATGTCTCTCAACAGTCCCTTCTCCCTGCTTACTACTTATGTGTAGGAAGGAATTGCAGATGCTGGTTTAAACCAAAGATAGGCACAAAAATCTGGAGTAACTCAGCGGGACAGGCAGCATCTCTGGAGAGAAGGAATGGGTGATGTTTTGGATTGAGGCCCTTCCAGAGGTGCTTACTACTTGCGTATCTATTGAAGATTTTTGCCTTTCTTTTTATGTTCCCTATTCCTTTCTCATATTCTCTCTTTTCTCATCCTTTTTCTTTTCATTTTGCCTCTCATTTTATTACATTTTAATTCGTCCTAGTTTTCATTGGGATTATTCACATGACATGTATTATATACTTCCAGTACATATTGCTCCATTACAGTTTTGCTATCAATATTTAGTTCCTTTTTATCCTGGTCAGATGCCTTGTCTTCCCATTGCAACTACCATGCCTCCAGGTAAGAAGTATAAGAGTAAAGAAGTCTTGCTGCAATGATATAAAGTATTGCCAATATTTGGAGTGCTGTACAGCTTTCCTCAGAAATCAACAAAGTCTTAGTAAACTGATTCTTGGAAAAAAAATAGATAGTTCCTTAAAGACTGATTGATGGAATAGCTCATTTTTAATTCCCTTGGATGCAGAAGGATACATCAGCCTGGAATTTGCAAGGATTGCTGACAGTTCTGCATGAAACCGTTGGCATTTCCTCAGAGTAAATGTCAACAAGTTTGGGAATCCCACTCACACGTAGCGGTCCTGACATTACTGGTTGAGCCCTGCCAACAATTTGTTATTCATACTCCTCTGCTAGAGTCCAGCAATCGCAGAGCCATAAAACTCATGTAGCACGCAAACAAACCCTTCCGCTCATCAAGTCCATGCTGACCATCAACCACCTGTTTACAGTAACCCTAAATTAATCCTATTTTATTCTTCCTGTATACCACTCACCTACACACAGGATAATTTACGACAGCCAACTAAACTATCAACCTACATGCCTTTGGGACGTGGGAGGAAATTGGAACACCTAGAGGAAATCCATGTAACCTCAGGGAGAATGAGTAAACTCGACACAAATCGGTCCAGAGGTCGGGACCGACCCCAGGTCACTGATGCTGTGAGGCTGTCGGCCTACGAGCTGTACTACTGAGTCATCCTGTGCTATGTCAAAGAAGAAGCAGAGTAAAGAGAAAGAAAAATAAGTCTAAAAACATAGAGTTATTAAGTCATGCAACATAGAAACAGGCCCTTCGGCCCACTGTGTCCATTCCTCCTGTTGTACCTCTCTACGCTAATTCCATTCACCATTGTGCTTGTAACTATTTATGCGATGGTGATTTTCGTGCTTGTTTAGATGCTTCTTAAATATCAGGAGAATATCTTCTTCTTCCATCTCTTCAGGCGCATTCCAGTCCTAGCCACTATGTGTGAATAAAATTACCCTCAGGTCACCTCTAAACCTTCCACCTCTCAATGTAAGGCTCTGTCTGCCCTCTTGTCTTAAACACCTTGACCATGGAAGAAAGATTGTTACTACTTACTCGATCCATTCCTTTATAATTTTGTATATCTCCATCAAATCACCCTCCCTCTTCAGATTCAGGGATAACAAACCCAGCCTATCTAGACTCTCCTTATAACTGTGTCGGAAGGAACTGCAGATGCTGGTTTAAACCAAACATAGACACAAAATGCTGGAGTAACTTAACGGGTCAGGCAGCATCTCTGGAGAGAATGAGTGGGTGACGTTTCGGGTCGACTGAAGAAGGATCTTGACCCGAAATGTCACCCATTCCTTCTCTCCATAGATGCTGCCAGACCCGCTGAGTTACTCCAGCATTTTATGTCTCTCCTTATAACTGAACTGTTGCAATCCAGGCAATGTCCTGGTGAATCTCCTCTGCACTCACTCCAGCGTTCCTCCTATGGTATCGTGACTAGTTCTGTGCTCAATATTCTAGTTTTACCTAGCTGTAACATGGCATCCCTGCACATATTCTATGCTACAGCTAAAGAAGCATTCCATTTGCAGATATTTTATAAAAACTGTAGTTTTCTTTATTTACTTTTTGATTTAAACTCGAACTTGTAGAAGTCACACTTTACTGCACCAGCAAAAAGATCTGTGTTTACAACTCAATAAAATGGATTCAGTTTTTAAAATAACTCCAGAGATATGATCTGGACAATTCAAGCATGATGCAGATAGCGATCTGCCCTTTTGCAGTCTTTGATGTTTCTACACATAAGCAACTGAACCCTTTTTGAATGTTTACAAGATCTTTCTCATTTAGTGATGCAAAGGTTCAACAGTGAATTTTATATCGTGCTGCAAAAGGCTATGTCTGTGATGATCTTAATACATTCAGGCTCCATGTATTACCTGTGATGTTAGCTACTTCTGAAAGTGCCCTCGATTGGATGAGTGGAAAGTAAATATGCTTGTTCCTCTTGTCTAGCATATGATTATTGATTTCACAACTTTTCAACTGGATACATGGTTCCATTACTGAAGCTGTTGGAGACTGCATTGTACCAGGGACTGACATAAAGTGCTGGAGGAACTCGGTGGATCAGGCAGCATTTCTGGAGAACATGGATAGGTGATGTTTTGGGTCGGGACCCTTCTATAGACTGCCGACTTGAAACATCCCGACATGTCATGTATTCAATTTCTCCAGAGATGCTGCCTGACCCACTGAGTATGCCAGCATTCTGTGTCTTTATTTTTCACCCAGCATTTGCAGTTCCTTGTGTCTCCATGTAACAGGAGCTGTGGGAGACTGCCATGTAACAGGGAATATTAAAGACTGTTACATAACAGGGACAGCCGGAGACTGGAGATGGATACAAAGTGCTGGCGTAACTCAGTGGGTCAGACAGCATATCTGGAGGAAAAGACAAGACCGATGAAGGGTCCCAAACTGAAACATCATCCATCCTTTTTCTCTAGAGATGCTGCCTGACCCATTGAGTTAAGCCAGCACTATGTATCAAGCTTTGATGTGAAACCACATTTGCAGTTCTTTGCTTCTACTGTTTATACTGCCATGTATCTGGAAATGTTGGTAAATGTTCTGAAGCAAAGGTTATGATGACTTTTTACATGATCTTCAGACAAATGCCACGCAGCGCCAGACAAACTCTTCAGCAGCATGCAGTCATTGTATTTGTAATCAGATTGAGTTCATATCAATATGAGCAGCACTGAAACCAGTTTTCAAGATCACAAACTAGGTTTTCCCAATCTCTCCATGCCACATCTCATTACTTTTTCATGCTTCAGTCCAGATTTTTTGCAAGTATCCTTGTCGCGATTACTTTTCCATTAACGTAAGTGGTTCAAAATAATACTTTCTATTTATTCCCAAGATAACCTCTGTGTGATAAAGGGAATTTCTGCCATACTCAACCTGCCGGTGTGACTTCTGTGTAAGCAGAGAAGAGGAGGGTGGCTGGATCAGTGACAGATTCATTTTAACCTAAGCATTACTTCATGACATTTGCACGTCAGAAGAGGTTGCATGGTCATTACATGCAAGAGATACCATGTTAAATGAGAAGCAGCAGGACACTAATCTGCCTCTTCAACCTCCACCCTTAATCTTGCCACTAACTTTGCTGCAACTAGCTGCTAAGTGATTCCAGGTTTTCCCCTTAACCACTCTCCTTAAAATTCATTCCAAGTGTTGTTCACTCTCACAGAACCAGCCATTAGAATGAACAGATTTATGTCTGTGCGGTGCTCGACACAGTCCTCCACCCACTGTGCTTCGTTTTGCCCCATCCTGTTATTTCTTTTCTCTCACATAATTACTTAGCTTCCTTATAAATGGTATTTATCTGAACCACTTCATCGCACTCTTTTAATCACGTCCTCAGTGGTGAAGTATTTTCTTGAATTTCTGATGTTTTAAAGACACTGCAAGGAAACGGGCCCTTCAGTCCAACGGGTCCACGCCGACCATCGATCACCCGCTCACACTAGTTCTATGTTATCCCACTTATCCACTCCTTACACACTAGGGGCAATTTACAGAGGCCAATTAGCCTACAATCCGGCATGTCTTTGGGATGTGGGTGGGAATCAGAGCACCCTCCAGCAGTTTAGCATTTTCTCCAGATTCCAGCATCTTCAGTCTTTTGTGTCATCATGGAATGTGATTGAGTCTCTTTCCGGTTCACAAACTACCACTCCAGGTGTTCATTCAGGTACTTCTCTTATGGATTCACACTTGTACATCTGAAACTATTTACCATTACTGGAACAAGAAATTATGAAATTCCCACTACAATGCACTTTTGGATAGTTTTCCAAGAAAAAAGATGGCATTGGTATATGCTAAACTTACGACATTCTCCTGTGCCAAACTTTTCTCTGTGTCTTCATTAATATCTCTGACTGCCTTTGGATATTCACCCAGCACGTCATTCCCCTTCTTTCCTCAGAGAGTTGTTATTTTTACTCCTTATTTCATTACAATTAAAACATTCTTGTTTGTCTATCAGGTCATATTTAAATAAATATTGTCCTCCTGATTAAATTTTATCTTTGTATGACTCATTGTCACCTTCCTCTAGCTAACAATGATCTATTCTACATTTTCCTTCGTCCACATCCCCTTTGATCCCTCGTTTTCACACCTTACCCTTCCATATCTCCGTGTCTCCCTCTTCTCAGTCTGAAAAAGAATCTCGACCCGAAACGTCACCCATTCCTTCTCTCCAGAGATGCTGCCTGTCCCGCCGAGTTACTCCAGCATTTTGTGTCTATCATATTTATTTAGAATTATTTAAAAGTTGTTTAATTCTGCACTCCTATAAGGTTGAGAGCAGAGGGCAAACATGAAGGTTCCTCATGTTCCTCAAGGTTCCACAAGACAATGTGAGTGAAGGTTGAAGCTCATGGAAATTGTGGAAAACAACTGAGCTGTCCAGGAAATTAGCCGAAGCTGCAGGAATGGCCAGCAGACCATCAAACTGTCAGGATGCAACAAGTTAAAATATAAAATACTGCAGTTAATAGAAATCTGAAATAAAAACAAAGTGCTGGAAATGCTCTGCAGATCAGTCAACGTATGTGAAGGGAGAAGCAGAGTTAAAATTACAGGTCAATGGCAAGCAGTGTCCTGCAAGGATCTGTGAGGGGGCCACAATAATGCAAAGTCATTCGAAACATTAAATTATACAGAGATATTAATAATTATATAAATATACCAATTATTAGATAAATGGCATAAATTAATTTCAATATAGGCAAATGTTAGCTCATAAAGGTAGACACAAAATGCTGGAGTAACTCAGCTTCTCTGGAGAGAAGGAATGGGTGATGTTTCGGGTCTCAACCCGAAACATCATACATTCCGTCTCTCCAGAGATGCTGTGGTAGTTCCTTCCTACACAAATGTGAGCTCATACATTTTCTAGACAGTGAAAGGCTAAAAGTGTGAAGTTTCAGAAAGATCTAGGAATCCATTTTCATGACCAGGTACAAAAAATTGTCAACATTCGTAAAAAAGCAGGTGGGCAGATGTTATGTTACAGTGAAAAGACGTTAGTTTTGTCAGAAATGTAACAATAATTTGCCAGAATGACACCAGTATTTCAAGGATAAATTACAATGATAAATTTTATTCTTTGAAATTTATAACATTGGCAGTTGATTCAATTGAAGTTTTTCAAGAGAAGAAGAGCTGCTAGGAAGGACAACAAGACTATTTCTAATGGTTGGGGTCTTTAGAACTGGAGGGTACATTATTAAATTTGGAGCTGGAGCATTCAGGAGAAAGACCCCTGCACTTCCCTAAATGACAACTGATATGGGAGTAAACTATCCATTTTAATTCTGACTTTGTTAGATTTTTGGTATGATAAGAGGAAGAACAAGTGATTATTTAATGTCAGTGATTAAACATGATCTTATTGAAAGACAGACGAGGCTGAAGCAGCCAAGAGCATTATTTATGTTTAAGTGATGAAGTAAACAAAATTCTTCCATTTGCTTTAATTTTGCTCCTGACTCCTATTATTTTAAAGTGGATAAATTCTAAATTCGGCTCCTGGTTTGAGTCAAGATGAGGTTCCAAATAATGTTAATGCTTTTCATTTTGTGGTCACCTTCCCCAGGGGAAGTATGGTTTGAATCTCCAATATATCGTGTAATTTACGAACACCAGATTAGGATGAGCACCAACATTTATGCCTCACCAAAACATAGTGTATGGTGGAGTCATTATGCAAACCATACTGTATATCAAAATGGAATCTGAACTAATTGGACCTAACTGAAGTCTCTCTTTCTCATAATTCATGTTTGTATGTGGTCTTTTTATTTAAAATCCTTCTTCTATTGACAAGGTGGTCAGTACCACACCTGGACATTAGCTTGAATGTATTCACATTAATTGTTTCTAAATAGAGTCGTTCTGTTTATGCTTCATCCGTGGCAAATGAAGGGAATCTTCCTGACATATTGTTGCCTTATATATAATAATAATAATAATAAAACATTTTATTTTCGGGCGCCTTTCAAAGTCTCAAGGACACCTTACAGAAAATTAACAGAAGAGAAAAAAAACATATAGTCGGAGTAAAATAAATAATAAGGACATGACCAATACACAAATTAAAGACAGAAATCGCTCCAAAGGCAAAACATCAAAAAAACACAATGTGAAAGAGAGAGCAGCGGCAGCTAAAGCGTGCCAGCGTCCGCTCTCCCTTCCGACAGCCATCTTGGACACAGACTAATATATTAACTTACACACAGGAAAATATAATCCCCCCACAGTGGTTACCACTGTGGCAGAAGGCACAATGTCCAGTCCCCATCCCCAGTTCACCCAAAGTCAGGCTTATTGAGGCCTCCGCTATTGCCTCTACGGAGGCCCGATGTTCCTGGCCGTTCTCACCGGGTGGTCTTGCCCCGGCGTCGGGAGAGTCCTCTCAGCGGCTGGGCCACCTGGAAAGGCCACTTCCTAGCTGGAGACCGCGGCTTCCGAAGCCGACAAGGCCGCGCCGGGTTGGAGCTCCCAGGCTCCCAATGTTAGAGTCGGCGCCGCCCGCTCCGCTCGGCAGACCTGCAGCCCGGAGGTGTTGAACTCGGCGGTCACAGCTCACCGGAGCTCCAGCGCGGCGATCCAGCGCGGCGACCCAGGCAAGGCATCGCCCGCTCCGCTCCATGATAGCGCTCCAGCGCTGTGCCGCCACCGAAGCCGAGGTGCTGGGCGGTCCCCACCAGGAAATGGCGCTCCACGCCCGCTGGTAGGCCACGGGGACGGGTCGACGGGGCAGCCCGGAGAAAAAGCTGCCTCAGCGACCAGGTAGGGCCCTAGAAGTAAAATTGCCCCTTACCCCCCACAATAAAAAGTCCATTTCTCCAACGGACGAAGCACAGGACTTACTAAAAACTTCAAAAAAAAGTGATTTAAACAGACGGCTGCTAGTTAGCAGCCGTTCCCCAAGATGGCTCCTCCTCATATCTTACCTTATCTACTTATATATGCACTGACTCAATGCTCAAGTCATTTTGTACAGTTGATCTGCTATATAATGTACATCTGCAGGTTCAATGCCGAGTCTCTGTGTCAGACAACTTGGATTACAAGCCTCTCAATCCTTTAAGAAGCTTGACTCAGAACAATCATTAAGTTGTGTTATTCCAACTGGAAATTTGTCACCGGAAGTGGAAGAACTTTAGGAAGGGAAGAATGTAATTCTCATGTATTCTAAGCACCCAGAAACAATTATATAAAAGAATAAATGGCAGTGATTCTTGATTTCAGCAAAATGATATCTTGCTTAAAGAAGGGAAGTTGTGGATGTTGGTGGCCAATAATCCCAACTCAATGACATCACTGCAGGAGTTCCTCAGGGCAATATCCTGAGCCAACCATCTTAATCTACTTTAACAACGATCTTCCTTTTATCATGAAAGTAAGCATGCGGGTGCAGCAGGCAGTGAAGAAAGCTAATGGCATGTTGGCCTTCATAATGAGAGGAGTTGAGTATAGGAGCAAAGAGGTCCTACTACAGTTGTACAAGGCCCTGGTGAGACCACATCTGGAGTATTGTGTGCAGTTTTGGTCTCCTAATTTGAGGAAGGACATTCTTGCTATTGAGAGAGTGCAGCGTAGGTTCACGAGGTTAATTCCCGGGATGGCAAGACTGTCATATGATGAAAGAATGGAGCGACTGGGTTTGTATTCACTGGAATTTCGAAGGATGAGAGGGATATCTTATAGAAACATAAAATTATTAAGGGATTGGACACGCAACATGTTCCCGATGTTGGGGGGGTCCAGACCCAGGGGCCACAATTTAAGAATAAGGTAGGCCATTTTGAACTGAGATGAAGAAAAACTTTTTCACACAGAGAGTTGTGAATTTGTGGAATTCTCTGCCACAGAAGGCAGTGGAGGCCGATTCACTGCATGCATTCAAAAGAGAGTAAGATAGAGCTCTTGGGGGCTAGCGGAATCAATGGATATGGGGAGAAGGCAGGAACGGGGTACTGACTGGGGATGATCGGTCATGATTAAATTGAATGGCGGTGCTGGTTCGAGGGGCCGAATGGCCTACACCTGCACCTATTGTCTATGTATCTTGGAATAAAATAGGAAGTGGGGATGTTTGCACAGTTAAATTCCATTTGCATCTAATTTAGCAAGTTTGCAAGTAATTTAGTGGGACAGGCAGCATCTCTGGAGAGAAGGAATGGGTGACCTTTCGGGTCGATACCCTTCTTCAGGTGACCCATTCCTTCTCTCTAGAGATCCTGCCAGTCCCGCAGAGTTACTCCAGCATTTTGTCTCTGGTATTGTCTACGGTATTGTCTACGGTATTGTCTCTGTCCCCGTCTCTCCGCCTCTGTGTCTCTGTCTCTGTGTCTGTTGGAACAGAGGGAGAGCAGTTAAATCCACTCTATGCCTTTCTTTCTCTTTTCTTCCTACTTTTCTCACTCCGTGGCTCTCTCTTTACGCAGATATCGATGAATGCCGTCTGCACAATGGTGGCTGTGACCACGTCTGCAGGAATACTATTGGAAGCTTCGAGTGCAGTTGCAAAAAGGGCTACAAACTGCTGACTAATGAAAGGACTTGTCAAGGTGAGTCAAATCTCTGTGCTATTTGTTTGAATGTACATAACGTGCTTCCACTGCAATCTCACCTTTATTTCTATTATTCGATTTACCTGCTAGAGACTGGATGAAGTTACTCATAAATTGCACATTAACAGGTGGGGGGTTCTGAAATTATGGCGTTTATTGTGCTGAATACTAATACCTGCTGGTGTGTTTGTTGATTCTGTTACGGTGATATTGCTGTGCAGTGTTATCTGATCTCCTGAATAACCAAGAAGATTAGATTGGCGATGTAACTGAAGGATAAAAATTGGCAATTAAATCATCTGTAAATATTGTGAATTTCTTTGGAAGTGTGGAGTTAGTTTGCGTGGGGGTGCAGGTAATAGAGTGTGAGAATATACTTCACAAATTGCTACTGTGTCATATGATTAAGATTGGAATGTTTTTCTAGTTGGCCGCAATATCCATTACAATTATTTATAAAGTATAGGATCTCAGCTTCAGGCATTAACATTAATCATTTTTAATCTGCATGTTAATACTACCATCAAATATAACATTTCTCAAGAGATGAAAATTCCATCTGCCCAAATCCTGTGGATTTGGTCTTGTGAGAATGAAGTCACTTGGACCTGTGAGAGTCGTCAACTGTGGAAAACTGTTATATCCATAGGTCACTGGGGTCCTCTTTTGGCAGAGTCTGGGTACTGCAGAAGGACATTGCTGCACATTTTGTTGTTGGACATGAATATTGACGGGACCAGGATTCAGGATTCGTGAAAAATGCCATTGACTTTGGAAGAACTGCAGACTTGCCTTCTGCAACCCATTTAAGCAGCTGTAATCTGCAATAAAGAGCTGGTCTGATCCCTCATTTATCGGCCCTGTATGTTTAGGATCGCAGGGAGTGGAGTTGTTGGAGAGAATGGGACCCATCTCAAAACAAATTGCAGGAAAAGGTTGGCAGCTGGCTAAACTATACCTCCTAAGCTAACCAAGCCAGAACAATCAAAGACAAAATGAATCTGATATGAAAAACTTCTAAAACAATTTTAAGAAGTAAGAATCTCAAAATACCTAAAAACACTTGAGCAGTTTAAAGAAAAGTTAATTACCCAAAAGGTGCCATAATCCCCCACAGCCATCCCTCTTCATTGAACTGAGTGGAGAAGCAACGTTTTTTTAAAGGGTGAGTAGTGTGGAATCATGACACCTCCTCCAACATGAACTTGATGAGGGTAGGGAGAGAAATACAGCCCAAATTCTCACCTCAAACTTCTAACCCTTAATATCTCTGGATATTAAAATCTCCATCATCCTCTCATCATCATGCCTATCAAAAATAGACTATGTGGACAGTGTGGATGGGTAACTGATGGTTGGTGTGGACATGGTGGGTCAACAAAACTGTGTTTCTGTTCTATGTAACGCCAACAATCTTATCAATAATGGCAATGGGACTGTGAGCCCAGGCCTTGGCCAGTTCTTTTCAGTTTCTAAAAAGACTGATAAACCAAATACAGGATTGATCCTTAAATTCCTACAGGAAGAGAATGGAGTTTGATAGGGGGATAGGGCATTTAGATCAGAGTTAAACCAATTGATAGATAATACAGGAGAGTTGTAAAGGATGATGGAGGTTTTAATAGACAGAGATATAAAGGGATAGTGGATTGAGGAGAGAGGTGACACAATGGTGCAGCTGATAGAGCTACTACCTCATAGAGCCAAGACCCTGGTTCAGGTGCTGTCTGTGCGGAGTTTGCATGTTCTCCCTGTGACTGTGTGGGTTTTCTCTGGGTTCTCCGGTTTCCTCTCACATCCTAAAGACGTGTAATTTTCTGGGTTAATTGTCCCTCTGTAAATTGCTCCCAGTGTCCAGGGAGAGGTGTGAAAGTGAGATAACATAGAACTAGTGGCGGGTGACCCATGGTCAACATCGACCCGGTGGGCCTGTTTCCATGCTGCATTACTGAACACTCAGCAATCAATGGATTGGGGATCTGAGATAGTGAAACAGGTTTATGGAGAGAGGCATGGAGTAAAATTCAATGATATGGGGTGAGTGGAGTTGGGAGAATGTGAGAGAATCAGAAGGGGTTGAGTCGGAGATACAGGGAAAGGATAGAGAGATAAAGGTACAGAACAGAGTTGGAAGGGATAGAGTCAAGTTAGAGATAGATACATTCAGGAGCCATTAGAATTAATAAATTTCACTTTATACACTTGCTGCAAATAAAATAACTACGATAGACACAAAATGCTGGAGTAACTCAGCGGGTCAGACAGCATCCCTGGAGAAAAGGAATTGACATTTTGGGTCAGAACCCTTCTTCAGACTGCAAGTCGGGGGAGGGGGGAAGGAATGCAGGATTAACCTGAAATTAGAGAAATCAATATTCATACCGCTTGGTAAACCACCCAAGCGAAGTAAGGGGTGTCCCTTAATAAAATTATTCGGGGCGAGTGAAGACGCGGACTCTTGCAGCCCATGTCCAAACTGGAATTTTACTGTCGACTAAACTCGTGACATTCTTTGTCTCAGAAACAAAACTAGTTTAGTTCCAAGGAGAGAGATGCTTGCCCTGCACCAAGTATTTATACTGTAACAATTAATCTTATCACAGTGCGGTCGGTCCCTTCATGGTGCTCATCAAACATACCACTGCTGTGATCTCGACAGGTTTGCAGTCACGAAAGCACGGAAGCCTTTTGGGGAGAAGCCAGAGTTGGCCAGGGGTGGCCAGGCGTTATCAGCCAGTCACGCTCTTGATGTTTTAAATGATTTAGAACCATGTTTTCGTTAGTCAAAGAAACAAGAAATCAGGAGCATGTCAGATAAATGTTAGGGGTGAGTGCAGACTGGGTTTGATGGGTGAGTGCAGACTGGGTTTGATGCTGGCTCTTTAAAAGTTCTGCATTTTCCCCCATGGAGAAGCAAGAAATATCTCAGCTGTAAAATTATTTGCAGTAAAGCATTAAAAAGTACAAGTTATCCATTGTTGAACATGGGCTGCAAGAGTTGGCACCTCCACTCACCCTGAATCATTTTATTTTAAACAAGTGTTTAAAGGGAAATTGATTACATTTAATAACTCTTTGCCTTTCTGCTTCTGAACATGTCTAGCCGGGCTCGTCCCTTCAAACTCTGTTCTGTATCTTTATCTCTCTATCCTTATCATCTGTTTTGTGTATCCCTGATTCTACCCCTTCTGATTGTCTCCTCTGTCCCATTGACTCTGTCCTTTTATCACCTCTGATTGTATCTATCTGTCTATTTGGACCCCCCTTCTATACCCTAGACTATCCCTCCCATCTTTACCTAAGTATGTTCACAAGAAATATGCGGTAGTAGAAGAAAGTGACTGGCCACTACCTTCTCATGGGAATCGGGATCATACAGCATGGAAACAAGCCATTTGGCCAATCATAACCTTGCCTTACAGTGGGCACCCGTCCATTTTAATCCCATCATCCAGCATTTTACCAGTAGCTTTCAAAACGTAGATGAATAAAGTGTTCATCTAGATATCTATTAAATTCTGTCAGTGACTGCATCTGCCATTCTTTCATAGTCATAGAGTGATACAATGTGCAAACAGGCCCTTCAGCCCAACGTGCCCACACCACCAAACATGTCCCAACCACACTAGTCCCACCTGCCCGCATTTGGCCCATATCGCTCCAAACCTGTCCAATCCATGTACCTGTCAAAACAAGACAAAGCCCAAAGTCCCTAGGCAACCAAGATAGTTTGTAGTTTAAAGTTTAGTTGGAGTATATAGTATTGAATAGCCTGATGGTTATTGGGAAGAAGCTGTTCCTCAACCCAGACCCATTTTTGCAACAATTCCAAGAGCAGATGTCCTGATCCCAATAAGATCCTTTAGTTCAGTTCGTATTTCATTTATTTCTTCCTTTCTGTTTTTTCCTTTGCTGTTGATCCATCTTGGTGAATCTTACGTTGTGGACCTTCACATGCAGTACCCAACCTCCTGGCTGTTCTAACATCAGAGAGGGGGGTTCATATTCCATGAGATCCGAGGCTCTAATATTTTTCAACATTTAATTTTTCAACGTCTTTTTCAAATCATGTGGATAATGTTATCCAGATGCTTCACTAATTTGGTGCATTTCTGCTGACCCTGTGATGCCTCAAAAAGCTTGTCCATCTTGCATCAATTGACAGTCTCTAATCAGAATTCAAATACTTGAGGTAAATGCCTACATCTGCATTGCAATAGCCTTTACAATCCATGTTGTTTTTGTCAACCTGTTTTCCTAACAGCAGCACCCAGTTAATACTGACATGTCTTTCCATTACTTTTCATTTTACAGCAAACTAGCAAAGATGAACTGTAGAACAAGAACAGTAATCAGGATTGAGGCAGAGATGTAATGAAAGTGAGAATGGTCACAAAGAGCTGGAGTAACTCAGCGTGACAGGCACCATCCCTGGAGAGAAGGAATGGGTAACGTTTTGAGTCGAGACCCTTGTTCAGAAACGTCGCCCATTCCTTCTCTCGGGCTAATTCTAACTAGTAGAATATTAGAGCAGTGTGTAAGAAGGAACTGCAGATGCTGGTTTAAACCGAAGATGGACACAAAAAGCTGGAGTAACTCAGCGGGACAGGCAGCATCTCTGGAGAGAACTTATGGGTGGTTTCGACCAGAAACGCCACCCATTTCTTCTCTCCAGGGATGCTGCCTGTCCCGCTGAGTTACTCCAGCTTTTTGTGTCTACCTTTGAACATTAGAGCAGAGCAGCTTTGCTGATAATTTTGCCTCTGAAAGATTCACTGTAACTACACCAAAAATGAGAAGCTATAATTAGGGAAACGTTGTTCCAGAGGATAGGCCAAAGGAGACATAATAAAAACTTCTGTGGTTTCCAAAGGGTGCTCAAGGATCTCTGGTTGATGAATTAGTGAGAGCCAGACAGACTCACAATGCTATTATTAGAAGAACAAAGAGTGAAGTCAGAATCAAATGTTCCTGGTTATTGCAACAGGGATATTTTGTTTATATGGCTATTTGGGCAACGATAGTGCATCATTACAACGGCATTGAACAACTTACTTGAAAAGAGACTATAAAACAATGAAAGTATAGAGGCAAGATATTGGAACAAGCTGCTCTGTTGAAGAATTGACTGTAATGGTGGTGAAGGCAGATGCAATCGTGACATTTAAGAGACTTTTGGATAGGCACATGGATATGCAGGGAATGGAGGGATCTGGATCATGTGTGGGCAGAGGAGATTAATTTAACAGCATCATGTGGGCTGAAGCGCCCATTCCTGTGCTGTACCGTTATATATTTGATGTAATAAAGGCACTAGGAGACATGAGCTTCTTTCCAGCTGTCATTTCTCTGACTGCAAATCAGGCATTTGTCCTTTTCCCAGGTTTGGAATCCCACAAAGACTTTATATCTGAATAATTCCACGGGCAAATCACATCTCAATTTGGCTTCTTAATCGGCGATATTGCAAAACACACAATTTCCCATAATTTGGAATAATTGACTCTTGTTATCATACCCAATCAACAAAACTAAAGGTTGGCGGTATACCAAATTATCACGTAGGATGTAACCAATGCTGATTCAGGAGCAAAGTTGGAACCATAAAGCAAAAGGCAGGTGCAGCTGTGGAGAATTTGCATTAGAGTAGGTCTTGGGTGGATTAACAGGAGCTGATTATTTGTCAAGTCATCAAGTTTATCATCAGGTTCAAAAGTACGGTGATGTAAAAGAATGGTGAAGTACGAGCATAATGAAAATCTTGCTTGCAGTATCGTGCCTCATCCAGCATCATCTTGCAATTTATGGAATAATTAAAAAATTGCACATCTCCTTGGTCCAAGATCAGACATGTCAGAGAGTTGGAAATTGCGAGACGCTGCCGGAAAGTGGCGACTCTCTACGTGCTGCTCCAAATGAGGATCTATTGTACTTGTATATTTTGATTTGATGGATAGCATGGAGAACAAGTTACCATTGAAGAAACCGTTGAACCATCGCAAGCACATAGACTTGGATAACACGCAAAACATAAATTATACAAGACAGTGAAAAGAAAAAGACTGTGCAAAACACAACTAGAAAAACAAGTCTGTGGTTGTACAAGAGATGGTTCATAGTGTTCGGGGGCTGAGGTAGGATTAGAGTTGTACGAGTTGGTTAAGACCCTGATGCTTGTAGGAAAGCAATTGTTTCTGAGCCAGGTGGTGTGGGTTCTGTACCTCCAGCTTGACGGTGGCAGTGAAAAGAGGGCATGGCCCAGAAGGGTGGGGATCCTTGATGATAGATGGCGTCGTATTCAGGCAGCTTCGCGTGTAGATGCTTTGTAGAGGCTGTGATGGACAAAGTTGAGTCCACTACACTCTGCAGCCTCTTGTATTGCCGTGCATTGGAATTGCTGCACCAGAACATGATACAACCAGTCAGGGTACTTTCCACCGCGCATCTGTTGAAGTTTGTGATAATATTCGGCGGCATACCGAATCTCTGTAAACTTGCAAGAAAGTAGGTGCACTGGCGCCTTCTTCATGATTACATCTATGTGCTGGGGCCAAATCAGGCCATCCTAGATGTTAACACCCAGGAACTTACCTGTCTGGGTACAAAACACTGAAATATGACTCATTCCTATCTTTCACCTTTCCCGACTCCTCTACCAAATCATGTAATATCAGAGAAGCATGGAGATTGCTGTCCCTGGGTGATTCATGCTTGTCTGATCAAGTCACATTTGCTATCAACCTCACGCCCACCAATTCTTGAAATTATAATGCACCTCCTTTAAGATGTGTAGATCAACTGGAAAATTTCAATTCTTACAGTGGGTGGTGAATCTCTGGAATGTTCTGCCCCTGAATGTTGTGGAGGCCAGATCATTAGAAGTATTTAATGTGGAGGGAGGTCATTTTTTTAAAGATCAGGAAATTGAGGTTTACGAGAATGCCAGAGGGGAGGGGAGAAAATGTGGGACAGAGCAGCTTTGATCTTATTAAATGGTGGGACAGGTTTGTGGCCCAGTGGTCTATTCTTGATATGTGTAGAGAGGAACTGCAGATGCTGGTTTAAACCGGATAGACACAAAAATCTGGAGTAACTCAGCAGGTCAGACAACATCTCTGGAGAAAAGTTGACGTTTTGGGTCGAGACCCTTCAGACAATTCTACATGTTGGCAATTGTGAAATGAAGACCTTCTGCCAAACTCCTTTGTCAGGAACATGAGATTAACTATTACATCAGCACTTAGACTTTAAGCGGTTAATAGGATAGGAATGTTTAGGGTTGGGAGGTGGTGGAAAATGAGAACCCTAAGATGCCAAGAGGTTATAGACAGATGATACATGTTGACACCGTTTGTTATGATATTGTGTCAGCTAAGATAGACTTGGCAACATGTATATTGTTGAAGACGCCGCCTCTTTCAAAAGAAGGGAATGCTGCCCTTCGATAAATGAAAGCTGTGGTCGACTTCCCAGTCAACAGCAGTGGAGAGGAATGTGAACCGCAGACAAGACGAGGTATTGTGATGCCACGTTTGGGCCGGGTTTGTCTGTGGTTCAATGTTCTCACCTAGGCTTAACTGTAATGTAATCTACTTTTGTGGTAGTACAGGCAAGGTCCCTTGTGGATTATAGTATGATAAAATGTTGTGGGTTCATTGTACATTCAAGCAGGTATTACTAGGACTACGTAAGCAATTCCAGACTCAACAAAGAGCCTTAATCGGAAACAACGGCAAGGACGAACATTTCAGTGCACAAATTAAATGGTGATCTGTGGAGCACTCTGGCTTGTGGCCATTTATTGCTGAAAAAATTACTGAACTGCTCAGATTCAAACCATTTTTATTTGCCCGTTAATATTTTGATGTGGTCTGTGTGAAGTTGACCAAGCTGGGCTGTTTTCAATAAAGTTGTTTTATTTTATGTGGTCTGGTGTGCGAAAGGGCAGGAAAGGTTGTTCCAAAGCATGAATGGTGCCCAGCTCACCTTGGTGCCCAGTCTCCACATTCAGTTCCTTGTAAAAACAATTCCTGATCTAAGCTTTTATGAATGATAGTCAGCAAATGAAAGGAAGTTCCCGGGGCACTCAGTCTACTACTGGTTACTCTCCATCACACATTAAAAGAAGATATTGCATTTCAAATCTGAAGTACTTTGAGGTCGTCTAATGCCCCTGACCCACTTAGGAAACCTGAACGGTAACCTCTGGAATCTTTGCGCCCCACCCAAGGTTTCCGTGCGGTTCCCGGAGGTTTTTGTCAGTCTCCCTACCTGCTCCACCTGCTTCCACTACCTGCAACCTCCGGCAACCACCTGCAACCTCCAATGTGGGACAGGGGCATAAGGATGGAAAGTTGTACAGAAAGGTGGATTTATCTTTTCTTGAGTAGCTTTGACTGAAGACGAGGAACTATGGTCTTAGCGGATTGGATGATGGAGATGGTGTTAAGACAACCTATTACTAAAGAGTGGAAGAACAGAGTTTGAAGCTAAAGATTGAAGCCCACAACAGTTTTAATACTGAACCGCTCACCAATTTCGCTCAGACAGGAGAGGTATTTGTGGCCATACTTGCATCTGAGAGGGGGTCTTTGGTTGTTTACTGGCCCAACAACATAGTCATGTGCTTTGGTTGCACCACCCATTGTTTCTGCACTGCATCCAGGGGATACATTTTCCATCTTTGGGAGAAAATTGCTACAAAATGTTTTTGCGGCTATTTTAGTGCAAGACGGATATAGTTTAAAATCTACAAAGGAAAGTGAGTGCTTGACTGGTTCACATTTAAAAGGAGCTACATAAATGGTCTGTTGTATCACATTTAATACCTGTCATCAGGCAGAGCAGCCAAGCAGCACATGGGCTCATTCCACACACTCCTTGCCTCGATTTAATTAATTGTGTGCATGCTGCAAATACTCATTGTGGGAGATTTATGGGCTTCACAGGGAAACATGCATTATCTCAAATTGTAATCAAACCAGTATGTATTTCTCAGTTGTCTGACTCTACTTTGTCTACTGATACAACTAAGATACAGTTTCCTTATCTCATAAAAACACCAAACATTAAGTCTACGGCTCAGTTTACATGGTGACCTGGAACAAATTTAAGGCAATATGTTCTAACTGTTCTTCAAATTTTCTAAAATCATTTCTTTTTCAATTTCCTGGCTTTGTATCAGTCATGTGCTACAATTAAGGTGGAGAACATAAATGTGACACAAGGAACATAATCCCATTCCCTGCCAGCCATTCACATGTGCTTTCCAGTGATAGTCACTGGATACTTGGAGAATTGGCTGGTTTTGTTTTGCACCTTCCCTTACCCGGAGTGTATTGAAGACCAGTTGTTGCTCCTGCTGAGATATAAGCTCAACTTTTAATTTCAACATTTTTTCTCTTTTTTTTAAAATATGCTTGTTTCATCTTCTGCTTTTCATATTTTTCCTGATATGTATTTCCCAATGAGCTGTAAGATTTGAGAGTGTTTTTCTTTTAACTTTATTACACATGTCTATATGAAACCTTAAGACATGATAATTAAATATTGCCATTCACTTCAAGACCACTGGAGCAGTCCTTTCTGCATTGTATTGTCTCCTGAAAGAAAGCAAGACAAGACACTGGCACAACATGTAGAGCACACGATTGCAAAACCCACTGAGAGTTTGTGGCTATTTTAGCAGGAGAGTATGAAGCCGAAATGTGAACAATAACCTTGCGCGTCTCCCAGATTTCTGTGCACTTAGATAATATCTTTCCAATAAATAAAAAAGGGATCAGATATTGCAAAATAAATTACTTATTTGATAGAAACTAATCATTGAGAAAAGATGAAAGGTTGTCAGGCTGTGATTAGTGGTTTACCGAAGGGGTTCATACCTGCACCTCTGCTAATCACAGTGTATATCAATGATTTGGCCAAGGGGGACCAAAGAACACAAGGAGCAAGGGGTCACCACCTGGCCTCTCAATATGATCAGGACTGAACAGCCTCGGGCCTCAAATGCTCAGCCTCAATTCCCCCACCTTTCAAAAATTAATCTTCCTGCGTTTTAAATAGATCGAGCGATCTAGCCACTGTCATCAATGGGCAGAGAATTCCAAGCTTCAACACTCCCTGAGGGAAGAAATTCCAGTACACCTCCATTTGAAATGACTATCTCCTTATCTGTAACTATGTCTATTTAATCAAGTCCCTTTCACTCAATATTTCCCTTCTCGTGCGCCTTAGCATCTTTCATGTTTCAGTAAAATAAACTCTGTCGTCTAGATTCTAATGAAAACTAATCTACCTTTTGTAGCCGTTTGTGATGGAACAACCCTGTTGCCCAGGCATAGGCATCACGAATCTCTTCTCAACTGCCTCTGATGCTAGGATAGCCTTTTGCAAATAAAGAAACCAAATGATACACATTACTGTAATTGTGGCCTCACCAGCACCATGTACAATTATAACAATACCTCATTGTTATCAAACACCAATCCACTAGTTACAAAGACCAAAATGCTTAATTATTTGCTGGCCCTGCATGCCAACCCTTTGTTTCATACATTTAAATACCTTGATCTCTCTGTATTTGCAGTTTCTCTCTGTTTAGATATTTATCCTTTCAATTATTCCGGCCTAGGTGCATGGCCTCTTATTTTTCTAACTTCTTAAAGTAATGTTCACTGATCGGTGTAAAATGATGGGCCGATTGGCCTGGTTCCCTGCTTCCGACTATTAAGCTCAGTTTGCCAAATTGTTTCAATCTATTCATATTTTCTTGTAACTTCCAAACTTAATTTCAGCATTCCCTCCCACCTATTTTCATGTTGTCAGCAAACATATATATCTTACACTGCCCCATCCTCCAAATCATTAACATCGACAGTAAGTAGTTGAAGGCCAAGAATTAATCCTTTGGACACTTCACTAATGATATCTTTCCAGCCTGAAAAAGACTCATTTATTCTGAATCTTTCTCATCTACGTGTTAACCGTTCTTTAGTCCATGTTAACACACTTCCCCAATAAAGACGTGTCATGTTTCCAAGTTTGCTGATGATACAAAATTAGAAGTGATTGTGAGCTTGGAGGATGTAAAGAGGCTTTGATGGGATGAAGGCAAGCAGAATGAGTGGGGAAGAATTTGGCTGATGGAATATTAGGTAGAAAAATGTGAGGTCACCAAATCTGAAGCATAAAACAGAAAATTATTTGTTTTTAAATGATAAACTATTGGTTGGTGTTGTTGCTCAAAGGGACCTAGGCATAGTTGAAAACAAACAAGATAGAAAGTCAACGTGGAGGTGAAACAAATGAATAGGAAGGCAAATGGTATATTTGAAGTAAGAAAGTTTAAATGCAATTGTGTTGGGTCTTGGTGGGACCACATCCGGAGGAATGTGCACTGCCTCGGTTTCCATCCCAACGAAAGGAAGTGTTTGTCACAGAGGGTGTGTAGTCAAGATTCCCTGGATGGGTTTACTAATTGGGGAAAGATTAAGTAGATTAGGCCTGTGTGTTCTTGAGTTTAGAAGAATGCAAGGAGATCTTGTTAAAAATTACAAACTTCCTAGTGGATTTAATAGGCCAGTTGCAGGGAGGGTGTTTCTTCTCAATGCCGAGTCCAGAATCAGGCATAGCAGTCTCAGGGTAAGGACTAGGCAGGTTGCATCAGAGAT